>NC_090390.1:88122006-88422006 GCF_036365525.1 Heterodontus francisci
TGGTGAGGTAGCCAGGGCCAGATGACCAGAGATGCACCCAAAGTTCTGCTTCAAGGATGCTTGCAAGCATGACATGAATGTTGACTATCACACTTGGGAGTCACTAGCTGGTGAAAGAGGGAAATGGCGACACATCCTGTGGACTGATGTGCAGTACCATGATGACCGGTTGCTACAGCAGCTTGACAACAGGCACCAACGTCAAAGACAACAGTGTCACTTGGCAGCTTCACGTGCAGCACTTGTAGCAGAACCTGCCTCTCAAGGATTCACCTTCACAGCCATCAGCAAAGGTGCACCAAGAGAAGACACCCCACCTAAAGGCAGTGGTGTACTGGTATTGTCACTGGACTAGCAATCCAGAGACCCATGTATTGCTCTGGGGACAGGGGTTCGAATCCCACCACGGCAGATGGTGGAATTTGAATTCAATTTTAAAAAAAATCTGGAATTAAAAGCTACTCTAATGATGACCATGAAACCATTATCCATTGTCATAAAAACACATCTGGTTCACTAATGTCCTTTAGGGAAGGAAATCTGCTGTCCTTACCTGGTCTGGCCTACATATGACTCCAGACCCACAGCAATGTGGTTAACTATTAACTACCCTCCAGCCACTCAATTGTATCAAACCCGCTTCAAAATTGAGAAGGAATGAAACCGGATGAACCACTCGGAATCGACTTTGGCACCAGAAACAACAACGGCAAACCCAGCCCTGTCAAACTATATCACCGTCCCCTCACTGTCACTGGTTCAAAATCCTGGAACTCCCTTCCTAACAGCACTGTGGGTGTACCTACCTCACATGGACTGCAGTGGTTCAAGAAGGCAGCTCAACATCACCTTCTCAAGGGCAATTAGGGATGGGCAATAAATGCTGCCCTAGCCATCGATGGCCACATCCCATGAATGAATAAAAATAAATGGATTGTTTGCTGCCTGTCCATCATCTTTCATAGATGGAAATACGCCAATCCTAAATGTGGACCTTTCCAGTTTCAGTAAGGTGTGTAGAGTTGAGAAAGTATTCCCCAGCATTATTAATGTAAATTTACTTCACAACTGGAAACAGCTATTTTGTGCACAATTCCCACTCATGACATCACGAAATGCTGTTCTATTGTCTGGATAATCATGTTAGTGGCTGGTTGAGAACATGCTCACCTTCTCTGTTGTAAGATTCGATGCTTCCATGATAAATATTGACCGGAAAACGGGGAGAACTCCCCTGCTCATCAAAATAGTGCATGGGATCATTTACATCCACCTGAAAAGGCAGATCGGACTTCAGCTTAAGGTCTTATCCAAAGGACAGCACCTCCAACAGTGCAGCACTCCCTCAGCACTGACCCTCCGACAGTGCAGCACTCCCTCAGCACTGACCCTCCGACAGTGCAGCACTCCCTCAGCACTGACCCTCCAACAGTGCAGCACTCCCTCAGCACTGACCCTCCGACAGTGCAGCACTCCCTCAGTACTGACCCTCCGACAGTGCAGCACTCCCTCAGCACTGACCCTCTGACAGTGCAGCACTCCCTCAGTACTGACCCTCCAACAGTGCAGCACTCCCTCAGCACTGACCCTCTGACAGTGCAGCACTCCCTCAGCACTGACCCTCCAACAGTGCAGCACTCCCTCAGCACTGACCCTCCGACAGTGCAGCACTCCCTCAGCACCGACCCTCCGACAGTGCAGCACTCCCTCAGCACTGACCCTCCGACAGTGCAGCACTCCCTCAGCACTGACCCTCCGACAGTGCAGCACTCCCTCAGCACTGACCCTCCGACAGTGCAGCACTCCCTCAGTATTGCACTGGGAGTGACAGCCTGGATTGTGAGCTTAAGACTCTGTAATGGGACTTAAAACTATGAGCTTGTGATCTAGAGGGAAGTCTGCTACCCTCTGAGCCACAACTGACAACAAGAACAGGAACAGGTTACATGAAAAGACTTACCTTTGAGAAAACCACGGCCAGCAATTTTCACACTGGCTGTCAGATAATCTCCCTTCTTGTCACTGACAGTTGGGAGATATTTCCTGCCCTCATCCATTTCCACTTTGGCCAGTAGCCTGGAGGGGATGATGAAGCTTGTGGAAGCGGGGAGGGACTTCTAAGGACAAGGCACTGAGGCCAAGGCTGCCAGCATACGACTCACTGCGGGACACCTCGCAAGGCCCCTCTGACCTAACCAGAAACAACATCCCGAAAGGAGGCAGGGACCCTTCCCCCTGGTCATTAACACCAGAACACATTAAAAGCTGTCCCTTGGTGGCCCAGACTGGAAACAGAGTGAGAATAAGTGCCCTCCAATAAACCATACAACTCTTCCCATTTCCCCTTGCTGTCACTGACTCTATCCAAATCATGCCAATGGCATGAAATCAGCTGTAATTTACAATAATGAGAGTCTGTAGTTAAAAGATATCCAAGCACAGACTCAGGATATGTACTCTCTGAAACCATAGACTTTTCATCATTTAATAGCATATATAAATATTTGATTAAGAGCAGACCTATGTTTACACTTAGTCCAGCTGGTCTAGGGTTATTCAGATTCCTTTGATGGTTTCAGTACTCGGCAGTCTTTGATATCATAGGATCATAGGAAATAGGAGCAGGAGTAGGTCATTCGGCCTGTCAAGTCTGCTCCACCATTCAAACAGATCATGGCTGATCATCTACCTCTACGCCCTTTTTCCCCACAATCCCCATATCCCTTGATGTCATTAGTATTCAGAAATCTATCGATTTCTGTCTTGAACATGCTCAATGATTGAGCTTCCACAACCCCCTGGGATAGAGAATTCCACAGATTCACCACCCTCTGAGTGAAGAAATTCCTCCTCATCTCAGTCTTAAATAACCTGCCCCTCATTCTGAGACTGTGTCCCCTTGTTCTAGACTCACCAGCCAGGGGAAACATCCTGTCCACATCTACCCTGTCATACCCTGTAAGACGTTTGTAGGTTTCAATGAGATCACCTCTCATTCTTCGAAACTCTAGAGAATACAGGCCCAGTTTCCCCAATCTCTCTTCATAGGACAGTCCCACCATCCCAGGGATCAGTCTGGTGAACCTCCATTGCACTCCCTCTATGGCAAGTATATCCTTCCTAAGGTGAGGAGACCAAAACTGTACACAATACTCCAGGTGCAGTCTCACCAAGGCTCTATACAATTGCAGTAAGACTTCTTTACTCCTGTACTCAAATCCCCTTGCAATGAAGGCCAACATACCATTTGCCTTCTTAATTGCTTGCTGCACCTGCATACTAGCTTTTAGTGACTCATGAACAAGGAAACCCAGGTCTCTTTGGACATCAACACTTCCCAACCTCTCACCATTTAAGAAATACTCTACCTTTCTGTATTTTTTCTACCAAAGTGGATAACTTCACACTTATTCACATTATATTCCATCTGCCATGTTCTTGCCCATTCACTTAGCCTGTCCAAATCCCCTTGAAACCTCTTTGCATCCTCCTCAAAATTCACATTCCCTCCTAGTTTTGTGTCATCAGCGAATTTGGAAATATTACATTTGGTCCCCACATCCAAATCATTTATATAGATTGTAAACAGCTGTGGCCCAAGCACTGAACCTTGCAGTATCCCACAGGTAACAGCCTGCCATCCTGAGAATGACCCATTTATTCCTACTCTCTGCTTTCTGTCTGTTAACCAATTCTCAATCCATCACAGTGTATTACCCCCAATCTCATGTGCTCTAATATTTTTACTAACATCCTGTGTGGGACCTTATCAAAAGCCTTCTGAAAATCCAAATACACTGGTTCTCCTTTATCTATGCTACAAATAACATCCTCAAAAAACACCAACAGGTTTGTCAAACATGATTTCCCTTTCACAAATCCATGTTGACTCTGCCCAATCAGATCATTATTTTCCAAGTGTCTAGTTACCTCATCCTTTATAATAGATTCTAACATTTTCCTCACTACTGATGTCAAACTAACAGGCTGTAGTTCTCCGTTTTCTCTCTTGCTCCCTTCTTAAATAGTTGGGTTACATTTGCTACTTTCCAGTCTGCAGGAACCCTTCCAGAATCGATAGAATTTTGAAAGATAATCACCAATTCATCCACTATCTCTATAGCCACCTCCTTCAATACTCTGGGATGTAGCTCATCTGCTCCAGGGGATTTATCAACTTTCAACCCAATTAATTTTTCGAGTACAACCTCTTTATTGATAATAACTACTTTCAGTTCCTCATTTTTACAAGTCCCTCGGTTCCCGAGTATTTCTGGGAGATTTTCTGTGTCTTCCTCCGTGAAGAGAGACACAAAGTAATTGTTTAGTCTCTCTGCTATTTCCTCATTCTCCACCACAAACTCTCCTGTCTCCGCCTGCAATGGACCCACATTCTTCCTTGCTCATCGTTTCCTTTTCACAAACCTCAAGAAGGTTTTACAGTCTGCCTTTATTTTTCTAACTAGCTTAGATTCATAATCTCTTTTCCCTTTATCAGTTTCTTGGTCCTCCTTTGTTGGATTTTAAATTGCTCCCAATCTGGCGAATTTATAAGTCACTTACTTTGACCTAATGCAATCCTTAACTTCTTTTGTTAGGCACGGTTGATTCACCTTTCCTGTTGGATTTTTGTGTCCAAGAGCAATGTTACTGACACTCTGATATTACAGTGTACTGCTGACATTCTGATATTACAGTATGTTAAAGATACTCCAATATTACAGTGTGTTAGTGACACTCGGTTACATGCATTACAGACATTCTGATATTACAGTATGTTAGTCTCTGAAATTACAGTGTTTTCATAACACTCTGACATGACAGCGAGTTACTGACACTCTCATATTACAGTGTGTTACTAACACTCTGACATTACAGTGTGTTACCAACAGTCTGAAATTACAGTCTGTTATGAACACTGACATTACAGTGTGTTACTAATGCTCTGACATTGCAGTGTGTTACTAACAGTCTGATATTACAATGTGTTACTGACACTCTGACATTACAATGTGTTACTGACACTCTGACATTACAGTGTGTTACCAACAGTCTGAAATTACAGTCTGTTATGAACACTGACATTACAGTGTGTTACTAAGGCTCTGACAATGCAGTGTGTTACTAACAGTCTGACATTGCAGTGTGTTACTGACACTGTGACATTACAGTGTGTTACTAACACTCTGACATTACAATATGTTACTCTCTGATATTACAGTGTGTTACTGACACTCTGATATTAGTGTGTTACTCTCTGATATTACAGTGTGTTACTAACACTCTGACATTAAAGTGTGTTACTAACACTCTGACATTACAGTGTGTTACTCTCTGATATTACAGTGTGTTACTAACACTCTGACATTACAGTGTGTTACTAACACTCTGACATTGCAGTGTGTTACTGACACTCTGACATTAGAGTGCATTATTCTCTGACATTACACTGTGTTACTGACACTCTGACATTGCAGTGTGTTACTGACACTCTGATATCAGAGTGCGTTACTCTCTGACATTACAGTGTGTTATTGACACTCTGACATTACAGTGTGTTACTGACACTCTGATATCAGAGTGCGTTACTCTCTGACATTACAGTGTGTTACTGACAATCTGATATTAGAGTGCGTTACTCTCTGACATGACAGTGTGTTATTGACACTCTGACATTACAGTGTGTTACTGACACTCTGATATCAGAGTGCGTTACTCTCTGACATTACAGTGTGTTACTGACACTCTGACACGACAGTGTGTTACTGACACTCTGACATTACAGTGTGTTACTAACACTCTAACATTACAGTGTGTTACTGACACTCTGACATTGCAGTGTGTTACTGACACTCTGACATTAGAGTGCATTATTCTCTGACATTACAGAGTGTTATTGACACTCTGACATGACAGTGTGTTACTGACACTCTGATATTAGAGTGCGTTACTCTCTGACATTACAGTGTGTTACTGACACTCTGACATGACAGTGTGTTACTAACACTCTGACATTACAGTGTGTTACTGACACTCTGACATTACAGTGTGTTACTGACACTCTGATATTAGAGTGCGTTACTCTCTGACATTACAGTGTGTTACTGACACTCTGACATGACAGTGTGTTACTAACACTCTGACATTACAGTGTGTTACTAACACTCTGATATTAGAGTGCGTTACTCTCTGACATTACAGTGTGTTACTGACACTCTGACATGACAGTGTGTTGCTAACACTCTGACATTACAGTGTGTTACTGACACTCTGACATTGCAGTGTGTTGCTAACACTCTGATAATACAGTGTGTTACTGACACTCTGACATTACAGTGTGTTACTGACACTCTGACATTGCAGTGTGTTACTGACACTCTGACATTACAGTGTGTTACTAACACTCTGACATTACAGTGTGTTACAGACACTCTGACATTACAGTGTGTTACTAACACTCTGACATTACAGTGTGTTACTAACACTCTGACATTGCAGTGTGTTACTAACACTCTGACATTACAGTGTGTTGCTAACACTCTGATATTACAGTGTGTTACTGACACTCTGACATTAGAGTGCATTATTCTCTGACATTACAGTGTGTTATTGACACTCTGACATTACAGTGTGTTACTGACACTCTGATATTAGAGTGCGTTACTCTCTGACATTACAGTGTGTTACTGACACTCTGACATGACAGTGTGTTACTAACACTCTGACATTACAGTGTGTTACTAACACTCTGACATTGCAGTGTGTTACTAACACTCTGACATTACAGTGTGTTGCTAACACTCTGATATTACAGTGTGTTACAGACAGTCTGACATTAGAGTGCATTATTCTCTGACATTACAGTGTGTTATTGACACTCTGACATTACAGTGTGTTACTGACACTCTGACATTGCAGTGTGTTACTGACACTCTGATATCAGAGTGCGTTACTCTCTGACATTACAGTGTGTTATTGACACTCTGACATTACAGTGTGTTACTGACACTCTGATATCAGAGTGCGTTACTCTCTGACATTACAGTGTGTTACTGACACTCTGATATTAGAGTGCGTTACTCTCTGACATTACAGTGTGTTATAGACACTCTGACATTACAGTGTGTTACTGACACTCTGATATCAGAGTGCGTTACTCTCTGACATTACAGTGTGTTACTGACAATCTGATATTAGAGTGCGTTACTCTCTGACATGACAGTGTGTTATTGACACTCTGACATTACAGTGTGTTACTGACACTCTGATATCAGAGTGCGTTACTCTCTGACATTACAGTGTGTTACTGACACTCTGACACGACAGTGTGTTACTGACACTCTGACATTACAGTGTGTTACTAACACTCTAACATTACAGTGTGTTACTGACACTCTGACATTGCAGTGTGTTACTGACACTCTGACATTAGAGTGCATTATTCTCTGACATTACAGAGTGTTATTGACACTCTGACATGACAGTGTGTTACTGACACTCTGATATTAGAGTGCGTTACTCTCTGACATTACAGTGTGTTACTGACACTCTGACATGACAGTGTGTTACTAACACTCTGACATTACAGTGTGTTACTGACACTCTGACATTACAGTGTGTTACTGACACTCTGATATTAGAGTGCGTTACTCTCTGACATTACAGTGTGTTACTGACACTCTGACATGACAGTGTGTTACTAACACTCTGACATTACAGTGTGTTACTAACACTCTGATATTAGAGTGCGTTACTCTCTGACATTACAGTGTGTTACTGACACTCTGACATGACAGTGTGTTGCTAACACTCTGACATTACAGTGTGTTACTGACACTCTGACATTGCAGTGTGTTGCTAACACTCTGATAATACAGTGTGTTACTGACACTCTGACATTACAGTGTGTTACTGACACTCTGACATTGCAGTGTGTTACTGACACTCTGACATTACAGTGTGTTACTAACACTCTGACATTACAGTGTGTTACAGACACTCTGACATTACAGTGTGTTACTAACACTCTGACATTACAGTGTGTTACTAACACTCTGACATTGCAGTGTGTTACTAACACTCTGACATTACAGTGTGTTGCTAACACTCTGATATTACAGTGTGTTACTGACACTCTGACATTAGAGTGCATTATTCTCTGACATTACAGTGTGTTATTGACACTCTGACATTACAGTGTGTTACTGACACTCTGATATTAGAGTGCGTTACTCTCTGACATTACAGTGTGTTACTGACACTCTGACATGACAGTGTGTTACTAACACTCTGACATTACAGTGTGTTACTAACACTCTGACATTGCAGTGTGTTACTAACACTCTGACATTACAGTGTGTTGCTAACACTCTGATATTACAGTGTGTTACAGACAGTCTGACATTAGAGTGCATTATTCTCTGACATTACAGTGTGTTATTGACACTCTGACATTACAGTGTGTTACTGACACTCTGACATTGCAGTGTGTTACTGACACTCTGATATCAGAGTGCGTTACTCTCTGACATTACAGTGTGTTATTGACACTCTGACATTACAGTGTGTTACTGACACTCTGATATCAGAGTGCGTTACTCTCTGACATTACAGTGTGTTACTGACACTCTGATATTAGAGTGCGTTACTCTCTGACATTACAGTGTGTTATAGACACTCTGACATTACAGTGTGTTACTGACACTCTGATATCAGAGTGCGTTACTCTCTGACATTACAGTGTGTTACTGACACTCTGACACGACAGTGTGTTACTGACACTCTGACATTACAGTGTGTTACTAACACTCTAACATTACAGTGTGCTACTGACATTCTGACATTGCAGTGTGTTACTGACACTCTGACATTAGAGTGCATTATTCTCTGACATTACAGTGTGTTATTGACACTCTGACATTGCAGTGTGTTACTGACACTCTGACATTAGAGTGCATTATTCTCTGACATTACAGTGTGTTATTGACACTCTGACATGACAGTGTGTTACTGACACTCTGATATTAGAGTGCGTTACTCTCTGACATTACAGTGTGTTACTGACACTCTGACATGACAGTGTGTTACTAACACTCTGACATTACAGTGTGTTACTGACACTCTGACATTACAGTGTGTTACTGACACTCTGATATTAGAGTGCGTTACTCTCTGACATTACAGTGTGTTACTGACACTCTGACATGACAGTGTGTTACTAACACTCTGACATTACAGTGTGTTACTAACACTCTGATATTAGAGTGCGTTACTCTCTGACATTACAGTGTGTTACTGACACTCTGACATGACAGTGTGTTGCTAACACTCTGACATTACAGTGTGTTACTGACACTCTGACATTGCAGTGTGTTGCTAACACTCTGATAATACAGTGTGTTACTGACACTCTGACATTACAGTGTGTTACTGACACTCTGACATTGCAGGGTGTTACTGACACTCTGACATTACAGTGTGTTACTAACACTCTGACATTACAGTGTGTTACAGACACTCTGACATTACAGTGTGTTACTAACACTCTGACATTACAGTGTGTTACTAACACTCTGACATTGCAGTGTGTTACTAACACTCTGACATTACAGTGTGTTGCTAACACTCTGATATTACAGTGTGTTACTGACACTCTGACATTAGAGTGCATTATTCTCTGACATTACAGTGTGTTATTGACACTCTGACATTGCAGGGTGTTACTGACACTCTGATATTAGAGTGCGTTACTCTCTGACATTACAGTGTGTTACTGACACTCTGACATGACAGTGTGTTACTAACACTCTGACATTACAGTGTGTTACTAACACTCTGACATTGCAGTGTGTTACTAACACTCTGACATTACAGTGTGTTGCTAACACTCTGATATTACAGTGTGTTACTGACAGTCTGACATTAGAGTGCATTATTCTCTGACATTACAGTGTGTTATTGACACTCTGACATTACAGTGTGTTACTGACACTGTGATATTAGAGTGCGTTACTCTCTGACATTACAGTGTGTTACTGACACTCTGACATGACAGTGTGTTACTAACACTCTGACATTACAGTGTGTTACTGACACTCTGACATTACAGTGTGTTACTGACACTCTGAGGTTACAGTGTGTTACTGACACTCTGATATTAGAGTGCGTTACTCGCTGACATTACAGTGTGTTACTGACACTCTGACATTACAGTGTGTTCCTGACACTCTGACATTGCAGTGTGTTACTGACACTCTGATATTAGAGTGTGTTCATCTCTGACATAACAGTGTGTTTCTGACACTCTGACATTGCAGTGTGTTACTGTCTGATATTACAGTGTGTTACTGACGCTCTGACATTACACTGTGTTACTGTCTGATATTACAGTGTGTTACTAACACTCTGACATGACAGTGTGTTACTGACACTCTGACATTACAGTGTGTTACTGAGACTCTGAAATTACAGTGTGTTACTGACACTCTGATAATACAGTGTGTTACTGACATTCTGACATTACAGTGTTTTACTGGCACTCTGACGTTACAGTGTGTTACTGACACTCTGACATTACAGTGTTTTACTGACACTCTGACATTACAGTGTGTTACTAACACTCTGACATTACAGTGTTTTACTGACACTCTGATATCAGAGTGCGTTACTCTCTGACATTACAGTGTGTTACTGACACTCTGACACGACAGTGTGTTACTGACACTCTGACATTACAGTGTGTTACTAACACTCTAACATTACAGTGTGCTACTGACATTCTGACATTGCAGTGTGTTACTGACACTCTGACATTAGAGTGCATTATTCTCTGACATTACAGTGTGTTATTGACACTCTGACATTGCAGTGTGTTACTGACACTCTGACATTAGAGTGCATTATTCTCTGACATTACAGTGTGTTATTGACACTCTGACATGACAGTGTGTTACTGACACTCTGATATTAGAGTGCGTTACTCTCTGACATTACAGTGTGTTACTGACACTCTGACATGACAGTGTGTTACTAACACTCTGACATTACAGTGTGTTACTGACACTCTGACATTACAGTGTGTTACTGACACTCTGATATTAGAGTGCGTTACTCTCTGACATTACAGTGTGTTACTGACACTCTGACATGACAGTGTGTTACTAACACTCTGACATTACAGTGTGTTACTAACACTCTGATATTAGAGTGCGTTACTCTCTGACATTACAGTGTGTTACTGACACTCTGACATGACAGTGTGTTGCTAACACTCTGACATTACAGTGTGTTACTGACACTCTGACATTGCAGTGTGTTGCTAACACTCTGATAATACAGTGTGTTACTGACACTCTGACATTACAGTGTGTTACTGACACTCTGACATTGCAGGGTGTTACTGACACTCTGACATTACAGTGTGTTACTAACACTCTGACATTACAGTGTGTTACAGACACTCTGACATTACAGTGTGTTACTAACACTCTGACATTACAGTGTGTTACTAACACTCTGACATTGCAGTGTGTTACTAACACTCTGACATTACAGTGTGTTGCTAACACTCTGATATTACAGTGTGTTACTGACACTCTGACATTAGAGTGCATTATTCTCTGACATTACAGTGTGTTATTGACACTCTGACATTACAGTGTGTTACTGACACTCTGATATTAGAGTGCGTTACTCTCTGACATTACAGTGTGTTACTGACACTCTGACATGACAGTGTGTTACTAACACTCTGACATTACAGTGTGTTACTAACACTCTGACATTGCAGTGTGTTACTAACACTCTGACATTACAGTGTGTTGCTAACACTCTGATATTACAGTGTGTTACTGACAGTCTGACATTAGAGTGCATTATTCTCTGACATTACAGTGTGTTATTGACACTCTGACATTACAGTGTGTTACTGACACTGTGATATTAGAGTGCGTTACTCTCTGACATTACAGTGTGTTACTGACACTCTGACATGACAGTGTGTTACTAACACTCTGACATTACAGTGTGTTACTGACACTCTGACATTACAGTGTGTTACTGACACTCTGAGGTTACAGTGTGTTACTGACACTCTGATATTAGAGTGCGTTACTCGCTGACATTACAGTGTGTTACTGACACTCTGACATTACAGTGTGTTCCTGACACTCTGACATTGCAGTGTGTTACTGACACTCTGATATTAGAGAGTGTTCATCTCTGACATAACAGTGTGTTTCTGACACTCTGACATTGCAGTGTGTTACTGTCTGATATTACAGTGTGTTACTGACGCTCTGACATTACACTGTGTTACTGTCTGATATTACAGTGTGTTACTAACACTCTGACATGACAGTGTGTTACTGACACTCTGACATTACAGTGTGTTACTGAGACTCTGAAATTACAGTGTGTTACTGACACTCTGATAATACAGTGTGTTACTGACATTCTGACATTACAGTGTTTTACTGGCACTCTGACGTTACAGTGTGTTACTGACACTCTGACATTACAGTGTTTTACTGACACTCTGACATTACAGTGTGTTACTAACACTCTGACATTACAGTGTTTTACTGACACTCTGACGTTAAAGAGTGTTACTGACACTCTGACATTACAGTGTGTTACTGACACTCTGAAATTACAGTGTGTTACTGACACTCTGATAATACAGTGTGTTACTGACATTCTGACATAACAGTGTTTTACTGACACTCTGACGTTACAGTGTGTTACTGACACTCTGACATTACAGTGTTTTACTGACACTCTGACATTACAGTGTGTTACTAACACTCTGACATGACAGTGTGTTACTGACACTCTGACATTACCGTGTTTTACTGACACTCCGATATTACAGTGTGTTACCAACACTCTGATATTACAGTGTGTTACTGACACTCTGACATGACATGTGTGTTACTAACACTCTGACATTACAGTGTGTTACTGACGCTCTGACATTACAGTGTGTTACTAACACTCTGACATTACAGTGTGTTACTGACGCTCTGACATTACAGTGTGTTATTGACACTCTGATAATACAGTGTGTTACTGACACTCTGACATTACAGTGTGTTACTGATACTCTGAAATACAGTGTGTTACTGACACTCTGACATTACAGTGTATTACTGACACTCTGATATTAGAGTGCGTTACTCTCTGACATTACAGTGTGTTACTGACACTCTGACATGACAGTGTGTTACTAACACTCTGACATTACAGTGTGTTACTGACACTCTGACATTACAGTGTGTTACTGACACTCTGACATGACAGTGTGTTACTAACACTCTGACATTACAGTGTGTTACTGACACTCTGACATTACAGTGTGTTACTGACACTCTGAGGTTACAGTGTGTTACTGACACTCTGATATTAGAGTGCGTTACTCGCTGACATTACAGTGTGTTACTGACACTCTGACATTACAGTGTGTTCCTGACACTCTGACATTGCAGTGTGTTACTGACACTCTGATATTAGAGTGTGTTCATCTCTGACATAACAGTGTGTTTCTGACACTCTGACATTGCAGTGTGTTACTGTCTGATATTACAGTGTGTTACTGACGCTCTGACATTACACTGTGTTACTGTCTGATATTACAGTGTGTTACTAACACTCTGACATGACAGTGTGTTACTGACACTCTGACATTACAGTGTGTTACTGAGACTCTGAAATTACAGTGTGTTACTGACACTCTGATAATACAGTGTGTTACTGACATTCTGACATTACAGTGTTTTACTGGCACTCTGACGTTACAGTGTGTTACTGACACTCTGACATTACAGTGTTTTACTGACACTCTGACATTACAGTGTGTTACTAACACTCTGACATTACAGTGTTTTACTGACACTCTGATATCAGAGTGCGTTACTCTCTGACATTACAGTGTGTTACTGACACTCTGACACGACAGTGTGTTACTGACACTCTGACATTACAGTGTGTTACTAACACTCTAACATTACAGTGTGCTACTGACATTCTGACATTGCAGTGTGTTACTGACACTCTGACATTAGAGTGCATTATTCTCTGACATTACAGTGTGTTATTGACACTCTGACATTGCAGTGTGTTACTGACACTCTGACATTAGAGTGCATTATTCTCTGACATTACAGTGTGTTATTGACACTCTGACATGACAGTGTGTTACTGACACTCTGATATTAGAGTGCGTTACTCTCTGACATTACAGTGTGTTACTGACACTCTGACATGACAGTGTGTTACTAACACTCTGACATTACAGTGTGTTACTGACACTCTGACATTACAGTGTGTTACTGACACTCTGATATTAGAGTGCGTTACTCTCTGACATTACAGTGTGTTACTGACACTCTGACATGACAGTGTGTTACTAACACTCTGACATTACAGTGTGTTACTAACACTCTGATATTAGAGTGCGTTACTCTCTGACATTACAGTGTGTTACTGACACTCTGACATGACAGTGTGTTGCTAACACTCTGACATTACAGTGTGTTACTGACACTCTGACATTGCAGTGTGTTGCTAACACTCTGATAATACAGTGTGTTACTGACACTCTGACATTACAGTGTGTTACTGACACTCTGACATTGCAGGGTGTTACTGACACTCTGACATTACAGTGTGTTACTAACACTCTGACATTACAGTGTGTTACAGACACTCTGACATTACAGTGTGTTACTAACACTCTGACATTACAGTGTGTTACTAACACTCTGACATTGCAGTGTGTTACTAACACTCTGACATTACAGTGTGTTGCTAACACTCTGATATTACAGTGTGTTACTGACACTCTGACATTAGAGTGCATTATTCTCTGACATTACAGTGTGTTATTGACACTCTGACATTACAGTGTGTTACTGACACTCTGATATTAGAGTGCGTTACTCTCTGACATTACAGTGTGTTACTGACACTCTGACATGACAGTGTGTTACTAACACTCTGACATTACAGTGTGTTACTAACACTCTGACATTGCAGTGTGTTACTAACACTCTGACATTACAGTGTGTTGCTAACACTCTGATATTACAGTGTGTTACTGACAGTCTGACATTAGAGTGCATTATTCTCTGACATTACAGTGTGTTATTGACACTCTGACATTACAGTGTGTTACTGACACTGTGATATTAGAGTGCGTTACTCTCTGACATTACAGTGTGTTACTGACACTCTGACATGACAGTGTGTTACTAACACTCTGACATTACAGTGTGTTACTGACACTCTGACATTACAGTGTGTTACTGACACTCTGAGGTTACAGTGTGTTACTGACACTCTGATATTAGAGTGCGTTACTCGCTGACATTTCAGTGTGTTACTGACACTCTGACATTACAGTGTGTTCCTGACACTCTGACATTGCAGTGTGTTACTGACACTCTGATATTAGAGAGTGTTCATCTCTGACATAACAGTGTGTTTCTGACACTCTGACATTGCAGTGTGTTACTGTCTGATATTACAGTGTGTTACTGACGCTCTGACTTTACACTGTGTTACTGTCTGATATTACAGTGTGTTACTAACACTCTGACATGACAGTGTGTTACTGACACTCTGACATTACAGTGTGTTACTGAGACTCTGAAATTACAGTGTGTTACTGACACTCTGATAATACAGTGTGTTACTGACATTCTGACATTACAGTGTTTTACTGGTACTCTGACGTTACAGTGTGTTACTGACACTCTGACATTACAGTGTTTTACTGACACTCTGACATTACAGTGTGTTACTAACACTCTGACATGACAGTGTGTTACTGACACTCTGACATTACCGTGTTTTACTGACACTCCGATATTACAGTGTGTTACCAACACTCTGATATTACAGTGTGTTACTGACACTCTGACATGACATGTGTGTTACTAACACTCTGACATTACAGTGTGTTACTGACGCTCTGACATTACAGTGTGTTACTAACACTCTGACATTACAGTGTGTTACTGACGCTCTGACATTACAGTGTGTTATTGACACTCTGATAATACAGTGTGTTACTGACACTCTGACATTACAGTGTGTTACTGATACTCTGAAATACAGTGTGTTACTGACACTCTGACATTACAGTGTGTTACTGACACTCTGACATTACAGTGTGTTACTGATACCCTGATAATACAGTGTGTTACTGACACTCTGACATTACAGTGTGTTAGTGATACTCTGACATTGCAGTGTGTTACTAACACTCTAACATTACAGTGTGTTACTGACACTCTGACATTGCAGTGTGTTACTGACACTCTGACATTAGAGTGCATTATTCTCTGACATTACAGTGTGTTATTGACACTCTGACATGACAGTGTGTTACTGACACTCTGATATTAGAGTGCTTTACTCTCTGACATTACAGTGTGTTACTGACACTCTGACATGACAGTGTGTTACTAACACTCTGACATTACAGTGTGTTACTGACACTCTGATATTAGAGTGCATTACTCTCTGACATTACAGTGTGTTACTGACACTCTGACATGACAGTGCGTTAGTAACACTCTGACATTACAGTGTGTTACTAACACTCTGATATTAGAGTGCGTTACTCTCTGACATTACAGTGTGTTACTGACACTCTGACATGACAGTGTGTTGCTAACACTCTGACATTACAGTGTGTTACTGACACTCTGACATTGCAGTGTGTTGCTAACACTCTGACATTACAGTGTGTTACTAACACTCTGACATTACAGTGTGTTACAGACACTCTGACATTACAGTGTGTTACTAACACTCTGACATTACAGTGTGTTACTAACACTCTGACATTGCAGTGTGTTGCTAACACTCTGATATTACAGTGTGTTACTGACACTCTGACATTACAGTGTGTTACTGACACTCTGATATTAGAGTGCGTTACTCTCTGACATTACAGTATGTTACTGACACTCTGACATGACAGTGTGTTACTAACACTCTGACATTGCAGTGTGTTACTGACACTCTGACATTACAGTGTGTTACTGACACTCTGAGGTTACTGTGTGTTACTGACACTCTGATATTAGAGTGCGTTACTCTCTGACATTACAGTGTGTTACTGACACTCTGACATTACAGTGTGTTCCTGACACTCTGACATTGCAGTGTGTTACTGACACTCTGATATTAGAGTGTGTTCATCTCTGACATAACAGTGTGTTCCTGACACTCTGACATTGCAGTGTGTTACTGTCTGATATTACAGTGTGTTACTGACGCTCTGACATTACACTGTGTTACTGTCTGATATTACAGTGTGTTACTAACACTCTGACATGACAGTGTGTTACTGACACTCTGACATTACAGTGTTTTACTGACACTCTGACGTTAAAGAGTGTTACTGACACTCTGACATTACAGTGTGTTACTGACACTCTGAAATTACAGTGTGTTACTGACACTCTGATAATACAGTGTGTTACTGACATTCTGACATTACAGTGTTTTACTGGCACTCTGACGTTACAGTGTGTTACTGACACTCTGACATTACAGTGTTTTACTGACACTCTGACATTACAGTGTGTTACTAACACTCTGACATTACAGTGTTTTACTGACACTCTGACGTTAAAGAGTGTTACTGACACTCTGACATTACAGTGTGTTACTGACACTCTGAAATTACAGTGTGTTACTGACACTCTGATAATACAGTGTGTTACTGACATTCTGACATAACAGTGTTTGACTGACACTCTCACGTTACAGTGTGTTACTGACACTCTGACATTACAGTGTTTTACAGACACTCTGACATTACAGTGTGTTACTGACACTCTGACATTACCGTGTTTTACTGACACTCCGATATTACAGTGTGTTACCAACACTCTGATATTACAGTGTGTTACTGACACTCTGACATGACATGTGTGTTACTAACACTCTGACATTACAGTGTGTTACTGACGCTCTGACATTACTGTGTGTTACTAACACTCTGACATTACAGTGTGTTACTGACGCTCTGACATTACAGTGTGTTATTGACACTCTGATAATACAGTGTGTTACTGACACTCTGACATTACAGTGTGTTACTGATACTCTGAAATACAGTGTGTTACTGACACTCTGACATTACAGTGTGTTACTGATACTCTGATAATACAGTGCGTTACTGACACTCTGACATTACAGTGTGTTACTGAAACTCTGACATTACAGTGTGTAACTGATACTCTGATAATACAGTGTGTTGCTGACACTCTGACATGACAGTGTGTTACTGACACTCTGACATTACAGTGTGTTACTGATACTCTGACATTACAGTGCGATACTGACACTCTGACATTACAGTGTGTTACTGAAACTCTGACATTACAGTGTGTAACTGATACTCTGATAATACAGTGTGTTGCTGACACTCTGACATGACAGTGTGTTACTGACACTCTGACATTACAGTGTGTTACTGATACTCTGACATTTCAGTGTGTTACTGACACTCTGACATTACAGTGTGTTACTGATACTCTGACATTACAGTGTGTTACTGACACTCTGACATGACAGTGTGTTACTGACACTCTGACATTACAGTGTGTTACTGATACTCTGACATTACAGTGCGATACTGACACTCTGAAATTACAGTGTGTTACTGATACTCTGATATTACAGTGTGTTACTGATACTCTGACATTTCAGTGTGTTTCTGACACTCTGACATTACAGTGTGTTACTGATATTCTGACATTACAGTGTGTTACTGACACTCTGACATGACAGTGTGTTACTGACACTCGGAAATTACAGTGTGTGACTGACACTCTGACATTACAGTGTGTTGCTAACACTCTGATATTACAGTGTGTTACTGACACTCTGACATTAGAGTGCATTATTCTCTGACATTACAGTGTGTTATTGACACTCTGACATTACAGTGTGTTACTAACACTCTGACATTGCAGTGTGTTACTAACACTCTGACATTACAGTGTGTTGCTAACACTCTGATATTACAGTGTGTTACTGACAGTCTGACATTAGAGTGCATTATTCTCTGACATTACAGTGTGTTATTGACACTCTGACATTACAGTGTGTTACTGACACTGTGATATTAGAGTGCGTTACTCTCTGACATTACAGTGTGTTACTGACACTCTGACATGACAATGTGTTACTAACACTCTGACATTACAGTGTGTTACTGACACTCTGACATTACAGTGTGTTACTGACACTCTGAGGTTACAGTGTGTTACTGACACTCTGATATTAGAGTGCGTTACTCGCTGACATTACAGTGTGTTACTGACACTCTGACATTACAGTGTGTTCCTGACACTCTGACATTGCAGTGTGTTACTGACACTCTGATATTAGAGTGTGTTCATCTCTGACATAACAGTGTGTTTCTGACACTCTGACATTGCAGTGTGTTACTGTCTGATATTACAGTGTGTTACTGACGCTCTGACATTACACTGTGTTACTGTCTGATATTACAGTGTGTTACTAACACTCTGACATGACAGTGTGTTACTGACACTCTGACATTACAGTGTGTTACTGAGACTCTGAAATTACAGTGTGTTACTGACACTCTGATAATACAGTGTGTTACTGACATTCTGACATTACAGTGTTTTACTGGTACTCTGACGTTACAGTGTGTTACTGACACTCTGACATTACAGTGTTTTACTGACACTCTGACATTACAGTGTGTTACTAACACTCTGACATTACAGTGTTTTACTGACACTCTGACGTTAAAGAGTGTTACTGACACTCTGACATTACAGTGTGTTACTGACACTCTGAAATTACAGTGTGTTACTGACACTCTGATAATACAGTGTGTTACTGACATTCTGACATAACAGTGTTTTACTGACACTCTGACGTTACAGTGTGTTACTGACACTCTGACATTACAGTGTTTTACTGACACTCTGACATTACAGTGTGTTACTAACACTCTGACATGACAGTGTGTTACTGACACTCTGACATTACCGTGTTTTACTGACACTCCGATATTACAGTGTGTTACCAACACTCTGATATTACAGTGTGTTACTGACACTCTGACATGACATGTGTGTTACTAACACTCTGACATTACAGTGTGTTACTGACGCTCTGACATTACAGTGTGTTACTAACACTCTGACATTACAGTGTGTTACTGACGCTCTGACATTACAGTGTGTTATTGACACTCTGATAATACAGTGTGTTACTGACACTCTGACATTACAGTGTGTTACTGATACTCTGAAATACAGTGTGTTACTGACACTCTGACATTACAGTGTGTTACTAACACTCTGACATTACAGTGTGTTACTGACACTCTGACATTGCAGTGTGTTACTAACACTCTAACATTACAGTGTGTTACTGACACTCTGACATTGCAGTGTGTTACTGACACTCTGACATTAGAGTGCATTATTCTCTGACATTACAGTGTGTTATTGACACTCTGACATGACAGTGTGTTACTGACACTCTGATATTAGAGTGCTTTACTCTCTGACATTACAGTGTGTTACTGACACTCTGACATGACAGTGTGTTACTAACACTCTGACATTACAGTGTGTTACTGACACTCTGATATTAGAGTGCATTACTCTCTGACATTACAGTGTGTTACTGACACTCTGACATGACAGTGCGTTAGTAACACTCTGACATTACAGTGTGTTACTAACACTCTGATATTAGAGTGCGTTACTCTCTGACATTACAGTGTGTTACTGACACTCTGACATGACAGTGTGTTGCTAACACTCTGACATTACAGTGTGTTACTGACACTCTGACATTGCAGTGTGTTGCTAACACTCTGACATTACAGTGTGTTACTAACACTCTGACATTACAGTGTGTTACAGACACTCTGACATTACAGTGTGTTACTAACACTCTGACATTACAGTGTGTTACTAACACTCTGACATTGCAGTGTGTTGCTAACACTCTGATATTACAGTGTGTTACTGACACTCTGACATTAGAGTGCATTATTCTCTGACATTACAGTGTGTTATTGACACTCTGACATTACAGTGTGTTACTGACACTCTGATATTAGCGTGCGTTACTCTCTGACATTACAGTATGTTACTGACACTCTGACATGACAGTGTGTTACTAACACTCTGACATTGCAGTGTGTTACTGACACTCTGACATTACAGTGTGTTACTGACACTCTGAGGTTACAGTGTGTTACTGACACTCTGATATTAGAGTGCGTTACTCTCTGACATTACAGTGTGTTACTGACACTCTGACATTACAGTGTGTTCCTGACACTCTGACATTGCAGTGTGTTACTGACACTCTGATATTAGAGTGTGTTCATCTCTGACATAACAGTGTGTTCCTGACACTCTGACATTGCAGTGTGTTACTGTCTGATATTACAGTGTGTTACTGACGCTCTGACATTACACTGTGTTACTGTCTGATATTACAGTGTGTTACTAACACTCTGACATGACAGTGTGTTACTGACACTCTGACATTACAGTGTTTTACTGACACTCTGACGTTAAAGAGTGTTACTGACACTCTGACATTACAGTGTGTTACTGACACTCTGAAATTACAGTGTGTTACTGACACTCTGATAATACAGTGTGTTACTGACATTCTGACATTACAGTGTTTTACTGGCACTCTGACGTTACAGTGTGTTACTGACACTCTGACATTACAGTGTTTTACTGACACTCTGACATTACAGTGTGTTACTAACACTCTGACATTACAGTGTTTTACTGACACTCTGACGTTAAAGAGTGTTACTGACACTCTGACATTACAGTGTGTTACTGACACTCTGAAATTACAGTGTGTTACTGACACTCTGATAATACAGTGTGTTACTGACATTCTGACATAACAGTGTTTGACTGACACTCTGACGTTACAGTGTGTTACTGACACTCTGACATTACAGTGTTTTACTGACACTCTGACATTACAGTGTGTTACTGACACTCTGACATTACCGTGTTTTACTGACACTCCGATATTACAGTGTGTTACCAACACTCTGATATTACAGTGTGTTACTGACACTCTGACATGACATGTGTGTTACTAACACTCTGACATTACAGTGTGTTACTGACGCTCTGACATTACTGTGTGTTACTAACACTCTGACATTACAGTGTGTTACTGACGCTCTGACATTACAGTGTGTTATTGACACTCTGATAATACAGTGTGTTACTGACACTCTGACATTACAGTGTGTTACTGATACTCTGAAATACAGTGTGTTACTGACACTCTGACATTACAGTGTGTTACTGATACTCTGATAATACAGTGTGTTACTGACACTCTGACATTACAGTGTGTTACTGAAACTCTGACATTACAGTGTGTAACTGATACTCTGATAATACAGTGTGTTGCTGACACTCTGACATGACAGTGTGTTACTGACACTCTGACATTACAGTGTGTTACTGATACTCTGACATTACAGTGCGATACTGACACTCTGACATTACAGTGTGTTACTGAAACTCTGACATTACAGTGTGTAACTGATACTCTGATAATACAGTGTGTTGCTGACACTCTGACATGACAGTGTGTTACTGACACTCTGACATTACAGTGTGTTACTGATACTCTGACATTTCAGTGTGTTACTGACACTCTGACATTACAGTGTGTTACTGACACTCTGACATGACAGTGTGTTACTGACACTCTGACATTACAGTGTGTTACTGATACTCTGACATTACAGTGCGATACTGACACTCTGAAATTACAGTGTGTTACTGATACTCTGATATTACAGTGTGTTACTGATACTCTGACATTTCAGTGTGTTTCTGACACTCTGACATTACAGTGTGTTACTGATATTCTGACATTACAGTGTGTTACTGACACTCTGACATGACAGTGTGTTACTGACACTCGGAAATTACAGTGTGTGACTGACACTCTGACATTACAGTGTGTTGCTAACACTCTGATATTACAGTGTGTTACTGACACTCTGACATTAGAGTGCATTATTCTCTGACATTACAGTGTGTTATTGACACTCTGACATTACAGTGTGTTACTGACACTCTGATATTAGAGTGCGTTACTCTCTGACATTACAGTGTGTTACTGACACTCTGACATGACAGTGTGTTACTAACACTCTGACATTACAGTGTGTTACTAACACTCTGACATTGCAGTGTGTTACTAACACTCTGACATTACAGTGTGTTGCTAACACTCTGATATTACAGTGTGTTACTGACAGTCTGACATTAGAGTGCATTATTCTCTGACATTACAGTGTGTTATTGACACTCTGACATTACAGTGTGTTACTGACACTGTGATATTAGAGTGCGTTACTCTCTGACATTACAGTGTGTTACTGACACTCTGACATGACAGTGTGTTACTAACACTCTGACATTACAGTGTGTTACTGACACTCTGACATTACAGTGTGTTACTGACACTCTGAGCTTACAGTGTGTTACTGACACTCTGATATTAGAGTGCGTTACTCGCTGACATTACAGTGTGTTACTGACACTCTGACATTACAGTGTGTTCCTGACACTCTGACATTGCAGTGTGTTACTGACACTCTGATATTAGAGTGTGTTCATCTCTGACATAACAGTGTGTTTCTGACACTCTGACATTGCAGTGTGTTACTGTCTGATATTACAGTGTGTTACTGACGCTCTGACATTACACTGTGTTACTGTCTGATATTACAGTGTGTTACTAACACTCTGACATGACAGTGTGTTACTGACACTCTGACATTACAGTGTGTTACTGAGACTCTGAAATTACAGTGTGTTACTGACACTCTGATAATACAGTGTGTTACTGACATTCTGACATTACAGTGTTTTACTGGTACTCTGACGTTACAGTGTGTTACTGACACTCTGACATTACAGTGTTTTACTGACACTCTGACATTACAGTGTGTTACTAACACTCTGACATTACAGTGTTTTACTGACACTCTGACGTTAAAGAGTGTTACTGACACTCTGACATTACAGTGTGTTACTGACACTCTGAAATTACAGTGTGTTACTGACACTCTGATAATACAGTGTGTTACTGACATTCTGACATAACAGTGTTTTACTGACACTCTGACGTTACAGTGTGTTACTGACACTCTGACATTACAGTGTTTTACTGACACTCTGACATTACAGTGTGTTACTAACACTCTGACATGACAGTGTGTTACTGACACTCTGACATTACCGTGTTTTACTGACACTCCGATATTACAGTGTGTTACCAACACTCTGATATTACAGTGTGTTACTGACACTCTGACATGACATGTGTGTTACTAACACTCTGACATTACAGTGTGTTACTGACGCTCTGACATTACAGTGTGTTACTAACACTCTGACATTACAGTGTGTTACTGACGCTCTGACATTACAGTGTGTTATTGACACTCTGATAATACAGTGTGTTACTGACACTCTGACATTACAGTGTGTTACTGATACTCTGAAATACAGTGTGTTACTGACACTCTGACATTACAGTGTGTTACTAACACTCTGACATTACAGTGTGTTACTGACACTCTGACATTGCAGTGTGTTACTAACACTCTAACATTACAGTGTGTTACTGACACTCTGACATTGCAGTGTGTTACTGACACTCTGACATTAGAGTGCATTATTCTCTGACATTACAGTGTGTTATTGACACTCTGACATGACAGTGTGTTACTGACACTCTGATATTAGAGTGCTTTACTCTCTGACATTACAGTGTGTTACTGACACTCTGACATGACAGTGTGTTACTAACACTCTGACATTACAGTGTGTTACTGACACTCTGATATTAGAGTGCATTACTCTCTGACATTACAGTGTGTTACTGACACTCTGACATGACAGTGCGTTAGTAACACTCTGACATTACAGTGTGTTACTAACACTCTGATATTAGAGTGCGTTACTCTCTGACATTACAGTGTGTTACTGACACTCTGACATGACAGTGTGTTGCTAACACTCTGACATTACAGTGTGTTACTAACACTCTGACATTACAGTGTGTTACAGACACTCTGACATTACAGTGTGTTACTAACACTCTGACATTGCAGTGTGTTGCTAACACTCTGATATTACAGTGTGTTACTGACACTCTGACATTAGAGTGCATTATTCTCTGACATTACAGTGTGTTATTGACACTCTGACATTACAGTGTGTTACTGACACTCTGATATTAGCGTGCGTTACTCTCTGACATTACAGTATGTTACTGACACTCTGACATGACAGTGTGTTACTAACACTCTGACATTGCAGTGTGTTACTGACACTCTGACATTACAGTGTGTTACTGACACTCTGAGGTTACAGTGTGTTACTGACACTCTGATATTAGAGTGCGTTACTCTCTGACATTACAGTGTGTTACTGACACTCTGACATTACAGTGTGTTCCTGACACTCTGACATTGCAGTGTGTTACTGACACTCTGATATTAGAGTGTGTTCATCTCTGACATAACAGTGTGTTCCTGACACTCTGACATTGCAGTGTGTTACTGTCTGATATTACAGTGTGTTACTGACGCTCTGACATTACACTGTGTTACTGTCTGATATTACAGTGTGTTACTAACACTCTGACATGACAGTGTGTTACTGACACTCTGACATTACAGTGTTTTACTGACACTCTGACGTTAAAGAGTGTTACTGACACTCTGACATTACAGTGTGTTACTGACACTCTGAAATTACAGTGTGTTACTGACACTCTGATAATACAGTGTGTTACTGACATTCTGACATTACAGTGTTTTACTGGCACTCTGACGTTACAGTGTGTTACTGACACTCTGACATTACAGTGTTTTACTGACACTCTGACATTACAGTGTGTTACTAACACTCTGACATTACAGTGTTTTACTGACACTCTGACGTTAAAGAGTGTTACTGAAACTCTGACATTACAGTGTGTTACTGACACTCTGAAATTACAGTGTGTTACTGACACTCTGATAATACAGTGTGTTACTGACATTCTGACATAACAGTGTTTGACTGACACTCTGACGTTACAGTGTGTTACTGACACTCTGACATTACAGTGTTTTACTGACACTCTGACATTACAGTGTGTTACTGACACTCTGACATTACCGTGTTTTACTGACACTCCGATATTACAGTGTGTTACCAACACTCTGATATTACAGTGTGTTACTGACACTCTGACATGACATGTGTGTTACTAACACTCTGACATTACAGTGTGTTACTGACGCTCTGACATTACTGTGTGTTACTAACACTCTGACATTACAGTGTGTTACTGACGCTCTGACATTACAGTGTGTTATTGACACTCTGATAATACAGTGTGTTACTGACACTCTGACATTACAGTGTGTTACTGATACTCTGAAATACAGTGTGTTACTGACACTCTGACATTACAGTGTGTTACTGATACTCTGATAATACAGTGTGTTACTGACACTCTGACATTACAGTGTGTTACTGATACTCTGACATTGCAGTGTGTTACTGACACTCTGAAATACAGTGTGTTACTGAAACTCTGACATTACAGTGTGTAACTGATACTCTGATAATACAGTGTGTTGCTGACACTCTGACATGACAGTGTGTTACTGACACTCTGACATTACAGTGTGTTACTGATACTCTGACATTACAGTGCGATACTGACACTCTGAAATTACAGTGTGTTACTGATAGTCTGATATTACAGTGTGTTACTGATACTCTGACATTTCAGTGTGTTAC
Organism: Heterodontus francisci; assembly: GCF_036365525.1. NCBI lineage: Eukaryota > Metazoa > Chordata > Chondrichthyes > Heterodontiformes > Heterodontidae > Heterodontus > Heterodontus francisci. Next base: position 88,148,889 of record NC_090390.1, read on the forward strand.
TGACACTCTGACATTACAGTGTGTTACTGATACTCTGACATTACAGTGTGTTACTGACACTCTGACATGACAGTGTGTTACTGACACTCTGACATTACAGTGTGTTACTGATACTCTGACATTACAGTGCGATACTGACACTCTGAAATTACAGTGTGTTACTGATACTCTGATATTACAGTGTGTTACTGACATTCTGACATTACAGTGTGATACTGACATTCTGACATTACAGTGTGTTACTGACACTCTGATATTTCCGTGTGTTACAGATACTCTGACATTACAGTGTGTTACTGACACCTTGACATTACAGTGTGTTACTTACACTCTGACATTACAGTGTGTTACTGACGTTCTGGACATTACAGTGTGTTACTGATACTCTGACATTACAGTGTGTTACTGACACTCTGACATTACAGTGTGTTACTGACGTTCTGGACATTACAGTGTGTTACTGATACTCTGACATTACAGTGTGGTACTGACACTCTGACATTACAGTGTGTTACTGACGCTCTGAAATTACAGTGTGTTACTGATACTCTGACATTACAGTGTGTTACTGACACTCTGACATTACAGTGTGTTAATGACACTCTGACATTACAGTGTGTTACTGACACTCTGACATTGCAGTGTGTTACTAACACTCTAACATTACAGTGTGTTACTGACACTCTAACATTACAGTGTGTTACTGACACTCTGACATTACACTGTGTTACTGACACTCTGATATTAGAGTGCATTATTCTCTGACATTACAGTGTGTTATTGACACTCTGACATGACAGTGTGTTACTGACACTCTGATATTAGAATGCATTATTCTCTGAAATTACAGTGTGTTATTGACACTCTGACATGACAGTGTGTTACTGACACTCTGATATTAGAGTGCGTTGCTCTCTGACATTACAGTGTGTTACTGACACTCTGACATGACAGTGTGTTACTAACACTCTGACATTACAGTGTGTTACTGACACTCTGACATTGCAGTGTGTTGCTAACACTCTGATAATACAGTGTGTTACTAACACTCTGACATTACAGTGTGTTACTGACACTCTGATATTAGAGTGCGTTACTCTCTGACATTACAGTGTGTTACTGACACTCTGACATGACAGTGTGTTTCTAACACTCTGACATTACAGTGTGTTACTAACACTCTGATATTAGAGTGCGTTACTCTCTGACATTACAGTGTGTTACTGACACTCTGACATGACAGTGTGTTACTAACACTCTGACATTACAGTGTGTTACTGACACTCTGACATTGCAGTGTGTTGCTAACACTCTGATAATACAGTGTGTTACTAACACTCTGACATTAGAGTGTGTTACTGACACTCTGACATTGCAGTGTGTTACTGACACTCTGACATTACAGTGTGTTACTAACACTCTGACATTACAGTGTGTTACTAACACTCTGACATTACAGTGTGTTACTAACACTCTGACATTGCAGTGTGTTGCTAACATTCTGATATTACAGTGTGTTACTGACACTCTGACATTAGAGTGCATTATTCTCTGACATTACAGTGTGTTATTGACACTCTGACATTACAGTGTATTACTGACACTCTGATATTAGAGTGCGTTACTCTCTGACATTACAGTGTGTTACTGACACTCTGACATGACAGTGTGTTACTAACACTCTGACATTACAGTGTGTTACTGACACTCTGACATTACAGTGTGTTACTGACACTCTGAGGTTACAGTGTGTTACTGACACTCTGATATTAGAGTGCGTTACTCTCTGACATTACAGTGTGTTACTGACACTCTGACATTACAGTGTGTTCCTGACACTCTGACATTGCAGTGTGTTACTGACACTCTGATATTAGAGTGTGTTCATCTCTGACATAACAGTGTGTTCCTGAGACTCTGACATTGCAGTGTGTTACTGTCTGATATTCCAGTGTGTTACTGACACTCTGATATTAGAGTGTGTTCATCTCTGACATACCAGTGTGTTCCTGACACTCTGACATTACAGTGTGTTACTGACACTCTGATATTAGAGTGCGTTACTCTCTGACATTACAGTGTGTTACTGACACTCTGACATGACAGTGTGTTACTAACACTCTGACATTACAGTGTGTTACTAACACTCTGATATTAGAGTGCGTTACTCTCTGACATTACAGTGTGTTACTGACACTCTGACATGACAGTGTGTTACTAACACTCTGACATTACAGTGTGTTACTGACACTCTGACATTGCAGTGTGTTGCTAACACTCTGATAATACAGTGTGTTACTGACACTCTGACATTACAGTGTGTTACTGACACTCTGACATTACAGTGTGTTACTGATACTCTGAAATACAGTGTGTTACTGACACTCTGACATTACAGTGTGTTACTGATACTCTGATAATACACTGTGTTACTGACACTCTGACATTACAGTGTGTTACTGATACTCTGACATTGCAGTGTGTTACTGACACTCTGAAATACAGTGTGTTACTGAAACTCTGACATTACAGTGTGTAACTGATACTCTGATAATACAGTGTGTTGCTGACACTCTGACATGACAGTGTGTTACTGACACTCTGACATTACAGTGTGTTACTGATACTCTGACATTACAGTGCGATACTGACACTCTGAAATTACAGTGTGTTACTGATACTCTGATATTACAGTGTGTTACTGATACTCTGACATTTCAGTGTGTTACTGACACTCTGACATTACAGTGTGTTACTGATACTCTGACATTACAGTGTGTTACTGACACTCTGACATGACAGTGTGTTACTGACACTCTGACATTACAGTGTGTTACTGATACTCTGACATTACAGTGCGATACTGACACTCTGAAATTACAGTGTGTTACTGATACTCTGATATTACAGTGTGTTACTGATACTCTGACATTTCAGTGTGTTACTGACACTCTGACATTACAGTGTGTTACTGATATTCTGACATTACAGTGTGTTACTGACACTCTGACATGACAGTGTGTTACTGACACTCGGAAATTACAGTGTGTGACTGACACTCTAACATTACAGTGTGTTACTGATACTCTGATAATACAGTGTGTTACTGATACTCTGACATTACAGTGTGTTACTGACACTCTGACATTACAGTGTGTTACTGATACTCTGACATTACAGTGTGTTACTGACACTCTGACATTACAGTGTGTTACTGACGCTCTGACATTACAGTGCGTTACTGACACTCTGACATTACAGTGTGATACTGACATTCTGACATTACAGTGTGTTACTGACACCTTGACATTACAGTGTGTTACTTACACTCTGACATTACAGTGTGTTACTGACGTTCTGGACATTACAGTGTGTTACTGATACTCTGACATTACAGTGTGTTACTGACACTCTGACATTACAGTGTGTTACTGACGTTCTGGACATTACAGTGTGTTACTGATACTCTGACATTACAGTGTGTTACTGACACTCTGACATTACAGTGTGTTACTGACGCTCTGAAATTACAGTGTGTTACTGATACTCTGACATTACAGTGTGTTACTGACACTCTGACATTACAGTGTGTTAATGACACTCTGACATTACAGTGTGTTACTGACACTCTGACTTTGCAGTGTGTTACTAACACTCTAACATTACAGTGTGTTACTGACACTCTAACATTACAGTGTGTTACTGACACTCTGACATTACACTGTGTTACTGACACTCTGATATTAGAGTGCATTATTCTCTGACATTACAGTGTGTTATTGACACTCTGACATGACAGTGTGTTACTGACACTCTGATATTAGAATGCATTATTCTCTGAAATTACAGTGTGTTATTGACACTCTCACATGACAGTGTGTTACTGACACTCTGATATTTGAGTGCGTTGCTCTCTGACATTACAGTGTGTTACTGACACTCTGACATGACAATGTGTTACTAACACTCTGACATTACAGTGTGTTACTGACACTCTGACATTGCAGTGTGTTGCTAACACTCTGATAATACAGTGTGTTACTGACACTCTGACATTACAGTGTGTTACTGACACTCTGATATTAGAGTGCGTTACTCTCTGACATTACAGTGTGTTACTGACACTCTGACATGACAGTGTGTTACTACCACTCTGACATTACAGTGTGTTACTAACACTCTGATATTAGAGTGCGTTACTCTCTGACATTACAGTGTGTTACTGACACTCTGACATGACAGTGTGTTACTAACACTCTGACATTACAGTGTGTTACTGACACTCTGACATTGCAGTGTGTTGCTAACACTCTGATAATACAGTGTGTTACTGACACTCTGACATTACAGTGTGTTACTGACACTCTGACATTGCAGTGTGTTACTGACACTCTGACATTACAGTGTGTTACTAACACTCTGACATTACAGTGTGTTACAGACACTCTGACATTACAGTGTGTTACTAACACTCTGACATTACAGTGTGTTACTAACACTCTGACATTGCAGTGTGTTGCTAACATTCTGATATTACAGTGTGTTACTGACACTCTGACATTAGAGTGCATTATTCTCTGACATTACAGTGTGTTATTGACACTCTGACATTACAGTGTATTACTGACACTCTGATATTAGAGTGCGTTACTCTCTGACATTACAGTGTGTTACTGACACTCTGACATGACAGTGTGTTAATAACACTCTGACATTACAGTGTGTTACTGACACTCTGACATTACAGTGTGTTACTGACACTCTGAGGTTACAGTGTGTTACTGACACTCTGATATTAGAGTGCGTTACTCTCTGACATTACAGTGTGTTACTGACACTCTGACATTACAGTGTGTTCCTGACACTCTGACATTGCAGTGTGTTACTGACACTCTGATATTAGAGTGTGTTCATCTCTGACATAACAGTGTGTTCCTGACACTCTGACATTGCAGTGTGTTACTGTCTGATATTCCAGTGTGTTACTGACACTCTGATATTAGAGTGTGTTCCTCTCTGACATACCAGTGTGTTCCTGACACTCTGACATTGCAGTGTGTTACTGTCTGATATTACAGTGTGTTACTGACGCTCTGACATTACACTGTGTTACTGTCTGATATTACAGTGTGTTACTGACACTCTGACATTACAGTGTTTTACTGACACTCTCACAGTACAGTGTGTTACTGACACTCTGACATTACCGTGTTTTACTGACACTCCGATATTACAGTGTGTTACCAACACTCTGATATTACAGTGTGTTACTGACACTCTGACATGACATGTGTGTTACTAACACTCTGACATTACAGTGTGTTACTTATGCTCTGACATTACAGTGTGTTACTAACACTCTGACATTACAGTGTGTTACTGACGCTCTGACATTACAGTGTGTTATTGACACTCTGATAATACAGTGTGTTACTGACACTCTGACATTACAGTGTGTTACTGATACTCTGAAATACAGTGTGTTACTGACACTCTGACATTACAGTGTATTACTGACACTCTGATATTAGAGTGCGTTACTCTCTGACATTACAGTGTGTTACTGACACTCTGACATGACAGTGTGTTACTAACACTCTGACATTACAGTGTGTTACTGACACTCTGACATTACAGTGTGTTACTGACACTCTGACATTACAGTGTGTTACTGACGCTCTGACATTACAGTGCGTTACTGACACTCTGACATTACAGTGCGATACTGACATTCTGACATTACAGTGTGTTACTGACACTCTGATATTTCCGTGTGTTACTGATACTCTGACATTACAGTGTGTTACTGACACCTTGACATTACAGTGTGTTACTTACACTCTGACATTACAGTGTGTTACTGACGTTCTGGACATTACAGTGTGTTACTGATACTCTGACATTACAGTGTGTTAATGACACTCTGACATTACAGTGTGTTACTGACGTTCTGGACATTACAGTGTGTTACTGATACTCTGACATTACAGTGTGTTACTGACACTCTGATATTAGAGTGCGTTACTCTCTGACATTACAGTGTGTTACTGACACTCTGACATGACAGTGTGTTACTAACACTCTGACATTACAGTGTGTTACTAACACTCTGATATTAGAGTGCGTTACTCTCTGACATTACAGTGTGTTACTGACACTCTGACATGACAGTGTGTTACTAACACTCTGACATCACAGTGTGTTACTGACACTCTGACATTGCAGTGTGTTGCTAACACTCTGATAATACAGTGTGTTACTGACACTCTGACATTACAGTGTGTTACTGACACTCTGACATTGCAGTGTGTTACTGACACTCTGACATTACAGTGTGTTACTAACACTCTGACATTACAGTGTGTTACAGACACTCTGACATTACAGTGTGTTACTAACACTCTGACATTGCAGTGTGTTGCTAACACTCTGATATTACAGTGTGTTACTGACACTCTGACATTAGAGTGCATTATTCTCTGACATTACAGTGTGTTATTGACACTCTGACATTACAGTGTATTACTGACACTCTGATATTAGATTGCGTTACTCTCTGACATTACAGTGTGTTACTGACACTCTGACATGACAGTGTGTTACTAACACTCTGACATTACAGTGTGTTACTGACACTCTGAGGTTACAGTGTGTTACTGACACTCTGATATTAGAGTGCGTTACTCTCTGACATTACAGTGTGTTACTGACACTCTGACATTACAGTGTGTTCCTGACACTCTGACATTGCAGTGTGTTACTGACACTCTGATATTAGAGTGTGTTCATCTCTGACATAACAGTGTGTTCCTGACACTCTGACATTGCAGTGTGTTACTGTCTGATATTCCAGTGTGTTACTGACACTCTGATATTAGAGTGTGTTCATCTCTGACATACCAGTGTGTTCCTGACACTCTGACATTGCAGTGTGTTACTGTCTGATATTACAGTGTGTTACTGACGCTCTGACATTACACTGTGTTACTGTGTGATATTACAGTGTGTTACTGACACTCTGACATTACAGTGTTTTACTGACACTCTCACAGTACAGTGTGTTACTGACACTCTGACATTACCGTGTTTTACTGACACTCCGATATTACAGTGTGTTACCAACACTCTGATATTACAGTGTGTTACTGACACTCTGACATGACAGTGTGTTACTAACACTCTGACATTACAGTGTGTTACTTATGCTCTGACATTACAGTGTGTTACTAACACTCTGACATTACAGTGTGTTACTGACGCTCTGACATTACAGTGTGTTATTGACACTCTGATAATACAGTGTGTTACTGACACTCTGACATTACAGTGTGTTACTGATACTCTGACATTACAGTGTGTTACTGACACTCTGAAATACAGTGTGTTACTGACACTCTGACATTACAGTGTGTAACTGATACTCTGATAATACAGTGTGTTGCTGACACTCTGACATTACAGTGTGTTACTGATACTCTGACATTGCAGTGTGTTACTGACACTCTGAAATACAGTGTGTTACTGACACTCTGACATTACAGTGTGTAACTGATACTCTGATAATACAGTGTGTTGCTGACACTCTGACATGACAGTGTGTTACTGACACTCTGACATTTCATTGTGTTACTGATACTCTGACATTACAGTGTGATACTGATACTCTGACATTACAGTGCGTTACTGACACTCTGAAATTACAGTGTGTTACTGATACTCTGATATTACACTGTGTTACTGATACTCTGACATTTCAGTGTGTTACTGACACTCTGACATTACAGTGTGTTACTGATACTCTGACATTACAGTGTGTTACTGACACTCTGACATGACAGTGTGTTACTGACACTCGGAAATTACAGTGTGTTACTGACACTCTGACATTACAGTGTGTTACTGATACTCTGATAATACAGTGTGCTACTGATACTCTGACATTACAGTGTGTTACTGACACTCTGACATTACAGTGTGTTACTGATACTCTGACATTACAGTGTGTTACTGACACTCTGACATTACAGTGTGTTACTGACGCTCTGACATGACAGTGCGTTACTGACACTCTGACATTACAGTGTGATACTGACATTCTGACATTACAGTGTGTTACTGAAACTCTGATATTTCCGTGTGTTACTGATACTCTGACATTACAGTGTGTTACTGACACCTTGACATTACAGTGTGTTACTTACACTCTGACATTACAGTGTGTTACTGACGTTCTGGACATTACAGTGTGTTACTGATACTCTGACATTACAGTGTGTTAATGACACTCTGACATTACAGTGTGTTACTGACGTTCTGGACATTACAGTGTGTTACTGATACTCTGACATTACAGTGTGTTACTGACGCTCTGAAATTACAGTGTGTTACTGATACTCTGACATTACAGTGTGTTACTGACACTCTGACATTACAGTGTGTTAATGACACTCTGACATTACAGTGTGTTACTGACACTCTGACATTGCAGTGTGTTACTAACACTCTAACATTACAGTGTGTTACTGACACTCTAACATTACAGTGTGTTACTGACACTCTGACATTACAGTGTATTACTGACACTCTGATATTAGAGTGCGTTACTCTCTGACATTACAGTGTGTTACTGACACTCTGACATGACAGTGTGTTAATAACACTCTGACATTACAGTGTGTTACTGACACTCTGACATTACAGTGTGTTACTGACACTCTGAGGTTACAGTGTGTTACTGACACTCTGATATTAGAGTGCGTTACTCTCTGACATTACAGTGTGTTACTGACACTCTGACATTACAGTGTGTTCCTGACACTCTGACATTGCAGTGTGTTACTGACACTCTGATATTAGAGTGTGTTCATCTCTGACATAACAGTGTGTTCCTGACACTCTGACATTGCAGTGTGTTACTGTCTGATATTCCAGTGTGTTACTGACACTCTGATATTAGAGTGTGTTCCTCTCTGACATACCAGTGTGTTCCTGACACTCTGACATTGCAGTGTGTTACTGTCTGATATTACAGTGTGTTACTGACGCTCTGACATTACACTGTGTTACTGTCTGATATTACAGTGTGTTACTGACACTCTGACATTACAGTGTTTTACTGACACTCTCACAGTACAGTGTGTTACTGACACTCTGACATTACCGTGTTTTACTGACACTCCGATATTACAGTGTGTTACCAACACTCTGATATTACAGTGTGTTACTGACACTCTGACATGACATGTGTGTTACTAACACTCTGACATTACAGTGTGTTACTTATGCTCTGACATTACAGTGTGTTACTAACACTCTGACATTACAGTGTGTTACTGACGCTCTGACATTACAGTGTGTTATTGACACTCTGATAATACAGTGTGTTACTGACACTCTGACATTACAGTGTGTTACTGATACTCTGAAATACAGTGTGTTACTGACACTCTGACATTACAGTGTATTACTGACACTCTGATATTAGAGTGCGTTACTCTCTGACATTACAGTGTGTTACTGACACTCTGACATGACAGTGTGTTACTAACACTCTGACATTACAGTGTGTTACTGACACTCTGACATTACAGTGTGTTACTGACACTCTGACATTACAGTGTGTTACTGACGCTCTGACATTACAGTGCGTTACTGACACTCTGACATTACAGTGCGATACTGACATTCTGACATTACAGTGTGTTACTGACACTCTGATATTTCCGTGTGTTACTGATACTCTGACATTACAGTGTGTTACTGACACCTTGACATTACAGTGTGTTACTTACACTCTGACATTACAGTGTGTTACTGACGTTCTGGACATTACAGTGTGTTACTGATACTCTGACATTACAGTGTGTTAATGACACTCTGACATTACAGTGTGTTACTGACGTTCTGGACATTACAGTGTGTTACTGATACTCTGACATTACAGTGTGTTACTGACACTCTGATATTAGAGTGCGTTACTCTCTGACATTACAGTGTGTTACTGACACTCTGACATGACAGTGTGTTACTAACACTCTGACATTACAGTGTGTTACTAACACTCTGATATTAGAGTGCGTTACTCTCTGACATTACAGTGTGTTACTGACACTCTGACATGACAGTGTGTTACTAACACTCTGACATCACAGTGTGTTACTGACACTCTGACATTGCAGTGTGTTGCTAACACTCTGATAATACAGTGTGTTACTGACACTCTGACATTACAGTGTGTTACTGACACTCTGACATTGCAGTGTGTTACTGACACTCTGACATTACAGTGTGTTACTAACACTCTGACATTACAGTGTGTTACAGACACTCTGACATTACAGTGTGTTACTAACACTCTGACATTGCAGTGTGTTGCTAACACTCTGATATTACAGTGTGTTACTGACACTCTGACATTAGAGTGCATTATTCTCTGACATTACAGTGTGTTATTGACACTCTGACATTACAGTGTATTACTGACACTCTGATATTAGATTGCGTTACTCTCTGACATTACAGTGTGTTACTGACACTCTGACATGACAGTGTGTTACTAACACTCTGACATTACAGTGTGTTACTGACACTCTGAGGTTACAGTGTGTTACTGACACTCTGATATTAGAGTGCGTTACTCTCTGACATTACAGTGTGTTACTGACACTCTGACATTACAGTGTGTTCCTGACACTCTGACATTGCAGTGTGTTACTGACACTCTGATATTAGAGTGTGTTCATCTCTGACATAACAGTGTGTTCCTGACACTCTGACATTGCAGTGTGTTACTGTCTGATATTCCAGTGTGTTACTGACACTCTGATATTAGAGTGTGTTCATCTCTGACATACCAGTGTGTTCCTGACACTCTGACATTGCAGTGTGTTACTGTCTGATATTACAGTGTGTTACTGACGCTCTGACATTACACTGTGTTACTGTGTGATATTACAGTGTGTTACTGACACTCTGACATTACAGTGTTTTACTGACACTCTCACAGTACAGTGTGTTACTGACACTCTGACATTACCGTGTTTTACTGACACTCCGATATTACAGTGTGTTACCAACACTCTGATATTACAGTGTGTTACTGACACTCTGACATGACAGTGTGTTACTAACACTCTGACATTACAGTGTGTTACTTATGCTCTGACATTACAGTGTGTTACTAACACTCTGACATTACAGTGTGTTACTGACGCTCTGACATTACAGTGTGTTATTGACACTCTGATAATACAGTGTGTTACTGACACTCTGACATTACAGTGTGTTACTGATACTCTGACATTACAGTGTGTTACTGACACTCTGAAATACAGTGTGTTACTGACACTCTGACATTACAGTGTGTAACATACTCTGATAATACAGTGTGTTGCTGACACTCTGACATTACAGTGTGTTACTGATACTCTGACATTGCAGTGTGTTACTGACACTCTGAAATACAGTGTGTTACTGACACTCTGACATTACAGTGTGTAACTGATACTCTGATAATACAGTGTGTTGCTGACACTCTGACATGACAGTGTGTTACTGACACTCTGACATTTCATTGTGTTACTGATACTCTGACATTACAGTGTGATACTGATACTCTGACATTACAGTGCGTTACTGACACTCTGAAATTACAGTGTGTTACTGATACTCTGATATTACACTGTGTTACTGATACTCTGACATTTCAGTGTGTTACTGACACTCTGACATTACAGTGTGTTACTGATACTCTGACATTACAGTGTGTTACTGACACTCTGACATGACAGTGTGTTACTGACACTCGGAAATTACAGTGTGTTACTGACACTCTGACATTACAGTGTGTTACTGATACTCTGATAATACAGTGTGCTACTGATACTCTGACATTACAGTGTGTTACTGACACTCTGACATTACAGTGTGTTACTGATACTCTGACATTACAGTGTGTTACTGACACTCTGACATTACAGTGTGTTACTGACGCTCTGACATTACAGTGCGTTACTGACACTCTGACATTACAGTGTGATACTGACATTCTGACATTACAGTGTGTTACTGACACTCTGATATTTCCGTGTGTTACTGATACTCTGACATTACAGTGTGTTACTGACACCTTGACATTACAGTGTGTTACTTACACTCTGACATTACAGTGTGTTACTGACGTTCTGGACATTACAGTGTGTTACTGATACTCTGACATTACAGTGTGTTAATGACACTCTGACATTACAGTGTGTTACTGACGTTCTGGACATTACAGTGTGTTACTGATACTCTGACATTACAGTGTGTTACTGACGCTCTGAAATTACAGTGTGTTACTGATACTCTGACATTACAGTGTGTTACTGACACTCTGACATTACAGTGTGTTAATGACACTCTGACATTACAGTGTGTTACTGACACTCTGACATTGCAGTGTGTTACTAACACTCTAACATTACAGTGTGTTACTGACACTCTAACATTACAGTGTGTTACTGACACTCTGACATTACACTGTGTTACTGACACTCTGACATTAGAGTGCATTATTCTCTGACATTACAGTGTGTTATTGACACTCTGACATGACAGTGTGTTACTGACACTCTGATATTAGAGTGCATTATTCTCTGACATTACAGTGTGTTATTGACACTCTGACATGACAGTGTGTTACTGACACTCTGATATTAGAGTGCGTTACTCTCTGACATTACAGTGTGTTACTGACACTCTGACATGACAGTGTGTTACTAACACTCTGACATTACAGTGTGTTACTGACACTCTGACATTACAGTGTGTTACTGACACTCTGATATTAGAGTGCGTTACTCTCTGACATTACAGTGTGTTACTGACACTCTGACATGACAGTGTGTTACTAACACTCTGACATTACAGTGTGTTACTAACACTCTGATATTAGAGAGCGTTACTCTCTGACATTACAGTGTGTTACTGACACTCTGACATGACAGTGTGTTACTAACACTCTGACATTACAGTGTGTTACTGACACTCTGACATTGCAGTGTGTTGCTAACACTCTGATAATACAGTGTGTTACTGACACTCTGACATTACAGTGTGTTACTGTCACTCTGACATTGCAGTGTGTTACTGACACTCTGACATTACAGTGTGTTACTAACACTCTGACATTACAGTGTGTTACAGACACTCTGACATTACAGTGTGTTACTAACACTCTGACATTGCAGTGTGTTGCTAACACTCTGATATTACAGTGTGTTACTGACACTCTGACATTAGAGTGCATTATTCTCTGACATTACAGTGTGTTATTGACACTCTGACATTACAGTGTGTTACTGACACTCTGATATTAGAGAGCGTTACACTCTGACATTACAGTGTGTTACTGACACTCTGACATGACAGTGTGTTACTAACACTCTGACATTACAGTGTGTTACTGACACTCTGACATTACAGTGTGTTACTGACACTCTGAGGTTACAGTGTGTTACTGACACTCTGATATTAGAGTGCGTTACTCTCTGACATTACAGTGTGTTACTGACACTCTGACATTACAGTGTGTTCCTGACACTCTGACATTGCAGTGTGTTACTGACACTCTGATATTAGAGTGTGTTCATCTCTGACATAACAGTGTGTTCCTGACACTCTGACATTGCAGTGTGTTACTGTCTGATATTCCAGTGTGTTACTGACACTCTGATATTAGAGTGTGTTCATCTCTGACATACCAGTGTGTTCCTGACACTCTGACATTGCAGTGTGTTACTGTCTGATATTACAGTGTGTTACTGACGCTCTGACATTACACTGTGTTACTGTCTGATATTACAGTGTGTTACTGACACTCTGACATGACAGTGTGTTACTGACACTCTGACATTACAGTGTTTTACTGACACTCTGACGTTAAAGAGTGTTACTGACACTCTGACATTACAGTGTGTTACTGAAACTCTGAAATTACAGTGTGTTACTGACACTCTGATAATACAGTGTGTTACTGACATTCTGACATTACAGTGTTTTACTGGCACTCTGACGTTACAGTGTGTTACTGACACTCTGACATTACAGTGTTTTACTGACACTCTGACATTACAGTGTGTTACTAACACTCTGACATTACAGTGTTTTACTGACACTCTGACGTTAAAGAGTGTTACTGACACTCTGACATTACAGTGTGTTACTGACACTCTGAAATTACAGTGTGTTACTGACACTCTGATAATACAGTGTGTTACTGACATTCTGACATAACAGTGTTTTACTGACACTCTGACGTTACAGTGTGTTACTGACACTCTGACATTACAGTGTTTTACTGACACTCTGACATTACAGTGTGTTACTAACACTCTGACATGACAGTGTGTTACTGACACTCTGACATTACCGTGCGTTACTGACACTCTGACATTACAGTGTGATACTGACATTCTGACATTACAGTGTGTTACTGGCACTCTGATATTTCCTTGTGTAACTGACACTCTGACGTTACAGTGTGTTACTAACACTCTGACATGACAGTGTGTTACTGACACTCTGACATTACAGTGTGTTACTAACACTCTGACATGACAGTGTGTTACTGACACTCTGACATTACCGTGTTTTGCTGACACTCCGATATTACAGTGTGTTACCAACACTCTGATATTACAGTGTGTTACTGACACTCTGACATGACATGTGTGTTACTAACACTCTGACATTACAGTGTGTTACTGACGCTCTGACATTACAGTGTGTTACTAACACTCTGACATTACAGTGTGTTACTGACGCTCTGACATTACAGTGTGTTATTGACACTCTGATAATACAGTGTGTTACTGACACTCTGACATTACAGTGTGTTACTGATACTCTGAAATACAGTGTGTTACTGACACTCTGACATTACAGTGTGTTACTGACACTCTGACATTACAGTGTGTTACTGATTCTCTGATAATACAGTGTGTTACTGACACTCTGACATTACAGTGTATTACTGATACTCTGACATTGCAGTGTGTTACTGACACTCTGAAATACAGTGTGTTACTGACACTCTGACATTACAGTGTGTAACTGATACTCTGATAATACAGTGTGTTGCTGACACTCTGACATGACAGTGTGTTACTGACACTCTGACATTACAGTGTGTTACTGATACTCTGATATTACAGTGTGTTACTGATACTCTGAAATTTCAGTGTGTTACTGACACTCTGACATTACAGTGTGTTACTGATACTCTGACATTACAGTGTGTTACTGACACTCTGACATGACAGTGTGTTACTGACACTCGGAAATTACAGTGTGTTACTGACACTCTGACATTACAGTGTGTTACTGATACTCTGATAATACAGTGTGTTACTGATACTCTGACATTACAGTGTGTTACTGACACTCTGACATTACAGTGTGTTACTGATACTCTGACATTACAGTGTGTTACTGACACTCTGACATTACAGTGTGTTACTGACGCTCTGACATGACAGTGCGTTACTGACACTCTGACATTACAGTGTGAGACTGACATTCTGACATTACAGTGTGTTACTGACACTCTGATATTTCCGTGTGTTACTGATACTCTGACATTACAGTGTGTTACTGACACCTTGACATTACAGTGTGTTACTTACACTCTGACATTACAGTGTGTTACTGACGTTCTGGACATTACAGTGTGTTACTGATACTCTGACATTACAGTGTGTTACTGACACTCTGACATTACAGTGTGTTACTGACGTTCTGGACATTACAGTGTGTTACTGATACTCTGACATTACAGTGTGTTACTGACACTCTGACATTACAGTGTGTTACTGACGCTCTGAAATTACAGTGTGTTACTGATACTCTGACATTACAGTGTGTTACTGACACTCTGACATTACAGTGTGTTAATGACACTCTGACATTACAGTGTGTTACTGACGCTCTGAAATTACAGTGTGTTACTGATACTCTGACATTACAGTGTGTTACTGACACTCTGACATTAAAGTGCGTTACTGACACTCTGACATTACAGTGTGTTACTGACGTTCTGGACATTACAGTGTGTTACTGACACTCTGAGGTTACAGTGTGTTACTGACACTCTGATATTAGCGTGCGTTACTCTCTGACATTACAGTGTGTTACTGACACTCTGACATTACAGTGTGTTCCTGACACTCTGACATTGCAGTGTGTTACTGACACTCTGATATTAGAGTGTGTTCATCTCTGACATAACAGTGTGTTCCTGACACTCTGACATTGCAGTGTGTTACTGTCTGATATTCCAGTGTGTTACTGACACTCTGATATTAGAGTGTGTTCATCTCTGACATACCAGTGTGTTCCTGACACTCTGACATTGCAGTGTGTTACTGTCTGATATTACAGTGTGTTACTGACGCTCTGACATTACACTGTGTTACTGTCTGATATTACAGTGTGTTACTGACACTCTGACATGACAGTGTGTTACTGACACTCTGACATTACAGTGTTTTACTGACACTCTGACGTTAAAGAGTGTTACTGACACTCTGACATTACAGTGTGTTACTGAAACTCTGAAATTACAATGTGTTACTGACACTCTGATAATACAGTGTGTTACTGACATTCTGACATTACAGTGTTTTACTGGCACTCTGACGTTACAGTGTGTTACTGACACTCTGACATTACAGTGTTTTACTGACACTCTGACATTACAGTGTGTTACTAACACTCTGACATTACAGTGTTTTACTGACACTCTGACGTTAAAGAGTGTTACTGACACTCTGACATTACAGTGTGTTACTGACACTCTGAAATTACAGTGTGTTACTGACACTCTGATAATACAGTGTGTTACTGACATTCTGACATAACAGTGTTTTACTGACACTCTGACGTTACAGTGTGTTACTGACACTCTGACATTACAGTGTTTTACTGACACTCTGACATTACAGTGTGTTACTAACACTCTGACATGACAGTGTGTTACTGACACTCTGACATTACCGTGCGTTACTGACACTCTGACATTACAGTGTGATACTGACATTCTGACATTACAGTGTGTTACTGGCACTCTGATCTTTCCGTGTGTCACTGACACTCTGACGTTACAGTGTGTTACTAACACTCTGACATGACAGTGTGTTACTGACACTCTGACATTACAGTGTGTTACTAACACTCTGACATGACAGTGTGTTACTGACACTCTGACATTACCGTGTTTTACTGACACTCCGATATTACAGTGTGTTACCAACACTCTGATATTACAGTGTGTTACTGACACTCTGACATGACATGTGTGTTACTAACACTCTGACATTACAGTGTGTTACTGACGCTCTGACATTACAGTGTGTTACTAACACTCTGACATTACAGTGTGTTACTGACGCTCTGACATTACAGTGTGTTATTGACACTCTGATAATACAGTGTGTTACTGACACTCTGACATTACAGTGTGTTACTGATACTCTGAAATACAGTGTGTTACTGACACTCTGACATTACAGTGTGTTACTGATACTCTGATAATACAGTGTGTTACTGACACTCTGACATTACAGTGTGTTACTGATACTCTGACATTGCAGTGTGTTACTGACACTCTGAAATACAGTGTGTTACTGACACTCTGACATTACAGTGTGTAACTGATACTCTGATAATACAGTGTGTTGCTGACACTCTGACATGACATTCTGTTACTGACACTCTGACATTACAGTGTTTTACTGATACTCTGATATTACAGTGTGTTACTGATACTCTGACATTTCAGTGTGTTACTGACACTCTGACATTACAGTGTGTTACTGATAGTCTGACATTATAGTGTGTTACTGACACTCTGACATGACAGTGTGTTACTGACACTCGGAAATTACAGTGTGTTACTGACACTCTGACATTACAGTGTGTTACTGATACTCTGATAATACAGTGTGTTACTGATACTCTGACATTACAGTGTGTTACTGACACTCTGACATTACAGTGTGTTACTGATACTCTGACATTACAGTGTGTTACTGACACTCTGACATTACAGTGTGTTACTGACGCTCTGACATTACAGTGTGTTACTGATACTCTGATAATACAGTGTGTTACTGATACTCTGACATTACAGTGTGTTACTGACACTCTGACATTACAGTGTGTTACTGATACTCTGACATTACAGTGTGTTACTGACACTCTGACATTACAGTGTGTTACTGACGCTCTGACATTACAGTGCGTTACTGACACTCTGACATTACAGTGTGATACTGACATTCTGACATTACAGTGTGTTACTGACACTCTGATATTTCCGTGTGTTACTGATACTCTGACATTACAGTGTGTTACTGACACCTTGACATTACAGTGTGTTACTTACACTCTGACATTACAGTGTGTTACTGACGTTCTGGACATTACAGTGTGTTACTGATACTCTGACATTACAGTGTGTTAATGACACTCCGACATTACAGTGTGTTACTGACGTTCTGGACATTACAGTGTGTTACTGATACTCTGACATTACAGTGTGTTACTGACACTCTGACATTACAGTGTGTTACTGACGTTCTGGACATTACAGTGTGTTACTGATACTCTGACATTACAGTGTGTTACTGACACTCTGACATTACAGTGTGTTACTGACACTCTGACTTTACCGTGTTTTACTGACACTCCGATATTACAGTGTGTTACCAACACTCTGATATTACAGTGTGTTACTGACACTCTGACATGACATGTGTGTTACTAACACTCTGACATTACAGTGTGTTACTGACGCTCTGACATTACAGTGTGTTACTAACACTCTGACATTACAGTGTGTTACTGACGCTCTGACATTACAGTGTGTTATTGACACTCTGATAATACAGTGTGTTACTGACACTCTGACATTACAGTGTGTTACTGATACTCTGAAATACAGTGTGTTACTGACACTCTGACATTACAGTGTGTTACTGACACTCTGACATTACAGTGTGTTACTGATACTCTGATAATACAGTGTGTTACTGACACTCTGACATTACAGTGTGTTACTGATACTCTGACATTGCAGTGTGTTACTGACACTCTGAAATACAGTGTGTTACTGACACTCTGACATTACAGTGTGTAACTGATACTCTGATAATACAGTGTGTTGCTGACACTCTGACATGACAGTGTGTTACTGACACTCTGACATTACAGTGTTTTACTGATACTCTGATATTACAGTGTGTTACTGATACTCTGACATTTCAGTGTGTTACTGACACTCTGACATTACAGTGTGTTACTGATACTCTGACATTATAGTGTGTTACTGACACTCTGACATGACAGTGTGTTACTGACACTCGGAAATTGCAGTGTATTACTGACACTCTGACATTACAGTGTGTTACTGATACTCTGATAATACAGTGTGTTACTGATACTCTGACATTACAGTGTGTTACTGACACTCTGACATTACAGTGTGTTACTGATACTCTGACATTACAGTGTGTTAATGACACTCTGACATTACAGTGTGTTACTGACGTTCTGGACATTACAGTGTGTTACTGATACTCTGACATTACAGTGTGTTACTGACACTCTGACTTTACAGTGTGTTCCTGACACTCTGACATTGCAGTGTGTTACTGACACTCTGATATTAGAGTGTGTTCATCTCTGACATAACAGTGTGTTCCTGACACTCTGACATTGCAGTGTGTTACTGTCTGATATTCCAGTGTGTTACTGACACTCTGATATTAGAGTGTGTTCATCTCTGACATACCAGTGTGTTCCTGACACTCTGACATTGCAGTGTGTTACTGTCTGATATTACAGTGTGTTACTGACGCTCTGACATTACACTGTGTTACTGTCTGATATTACAGTGTGTTACTGACACTCTGACATGACAGTGTGTTACTGACACTCTGACATTACAGTGTTTTACTGACACTCTGACGTTAAAGAGTGTTACTGACACTCTGACATTACAGTGTGTTACTGAAACTCTGAAATTACAGTGTGTTACTGACACTCTGATAATACAGTGTGTTACTGACATTCTGACATTACAGTGTTTTACTGGCACTCTGACGTTACAGTGTGTTACTGACACTCTGACATTACAGTGTTTTACTGACACTCTGACATTACAGTGTGTTACTAACACTCTGACATTACGGTGTTTTACTGACACTCTGACGTTAAAGAGTGTTACTGACACTCTGACATTACAGTGTGTTACTGACACTCTGAAATTACAGTGTGTTACTGACACTCTGATAATACAGTGTGTTACTGACATTCTGACATAACAGTGTTTTACTGACACTCTGACGTTACAGTGTGTTACTGACACTCTGACATTACAGTGTTTTACTGACACTCTGACATTACAGTGTGTTACTAACACTCTGACATGACAGTGTGTTACTGACACTCTGACATTACCGTGCGTTACTGACACTCTGACACTACAGTGTGATACTGACATTCTGACATTACAGTGTGTTACTGGCACTCTGATCTTTCCGTGTGTCACTGACACTCTGACGTTACAGTGTGTTACTAACACTCTGACATGACAGTGTGTTACTGACACTCTGACATTACAGTGTGTTACTAACACTCTGACATGACAGTGTGTTACTGACACTCTGACATTACCGTGTTTTACTGACACTCCGATATTACAGTGTGTTACCAACACTCTGATATTACAGTGGGTTACTGACGCTCTGACATTACAGTGTGTTACTAACACTCTGACATTACAGTGTGTTACTGACGCTCTGATAATACAGTGTGTTACTGACCCTCTGAGATTACAGTGTGTTACTGATACTCTGAAATACAGTGTGTTACTGACACTCTGACATTACAGTGTGTTACTGACACTCTGACATTACAGTGTGTTACTGATACTCTGATAATACAGTGTGTTACTGACACTCTGACATTACAGTGTGTTAATGACACTCTGACATTACAGTGTGTTACTGACGCTCTGAAATTACAGTGTGTTCCTGATACTCTGACATTACAGTGTGTTACTGACACTCTGACATTACAGTGTGTTACTGATACTCTGACATTATAGTGTGTTACTGACACTCTGACATGACAGTGTGTTACTGACACTCGGAAATTGCAGTGTGTTACTGACACTCTGACATTACAGTGTGTTACTGATACTCTGATAATACAGTGTGTTACTGATACTCTGACATTACAGTGTGTTACTGACACTCTGACATTACAGTGTGTTACTGATACTCTGACATTACAGTGTGTTACTGACTCTCTGACATTACAGTGTGTTACTGACGCTCTAACATTACAGTTCGTTACTGACACTCTGACATTACAGTGTGATACTGACATTCTGACATTACAGTGTGTTACTGACACTCTGATATTTCCGTGTGTTACTGATACTCTGACATTACAGTGTGTTACTGACACCTTGACATTACAGTGTGTTACTTACACTCTGACATTACAGTGTGTTACTGACGTTCTGGACATTACAGTGTGTTACTGATACTCTGACATTACAGTGTGTTAATGACACTCTGACATTACAGTGTGTTACTGACGTTCTGGACATTACAGTGTGTTACTGATACTCTGACATTACAGTGTGTTACTGACACTCTGACATTACAGTGTGTTACTGACGTTCTGGACATTACAGTGTGTTACTGATACTCTGACATTACAGTGTGTTACTGACACTCTGACATTACAGTGTGTTACTGACGCTCTGAAATTATAGTGTGTTACTGATACTCTGACATTACAGTGTGTTACTGACACTCTGACTTTACAGTGTGTTCCTGACACTCTGACATTGCAGTGTGTTACTGACACTCTGATATTAGAGTGTGTTCATCTCTGACATAACAGTGTGTTCCTGACACTCTGACATTGCAGTGTGTTACTGTCTGATATTCCAGTGTGTTACTGACACTCTGATATTAGAGTGTGTTCATCTCTGACATACCAGTGTGTTCCTGACACTCTGACATTGCAGTGTGTTACTGTCTGATATTACAGTGTGTTACTGACGCTCTGACATTACACTGTGTTACTGTCTGATATTACAGTGTGTTACTGACACTCTGACATGACAGTGTGTTACTGACACTCTGACATTACAGTGTTTTACTGACACTCTGACGTTAAAGAGTGTTACTGACACTCTGACATTACAGTGTGTTACTGAAACTCTGAAATTACAGTGTGTTACTGACACTCTGATAATACAGTGTGTTACTGACATTCTGACATTACAGTGTTTTACTGGCACTCTGACGTTACAGTGTGTTACTGACACTCTGACATTACAGTGTTTTACTGACACTCTGACATTACAGTGTGTTACTAACACTCTGACATTACAGTGTTTTACTGACACTCTGACGTTAAAGAGTGTTACTGACACTCTGACATTACAGTGTGTTACTGACACTCTGAAATTACAGTGTGTTACTGACACTCTGATAATACAGTGTGTTACTGACATTCTGACATAACAGTGTTTTACTGACACTCTGACGTTACAGTGTGTTACTGACACTCTGATATTACAGTGTTTTACTGACACTCTGACATTACAGTGTGTTACTAGCACTCTGACATGACAGTGTGTTACTGACACTCTGACATTACCGTGCGTTACTGACACTCTTACATTACAGTGTGATACTGACATTCTGACATTACAGTGTGTTACTGGCACTCTGATCTTTCCGTGTGTCACTGACACTCTGACGTTACAGTGTGTTACTAACACTCTGACATGACAGTGTGTTACTGACACTCTGACATTACAGTGTGTTACTAACACTCTGACATGACAGTGTGTTACTGACACTCTGACATTACCGTGTTTTACTGACACTCCGATATTACAGTGTGTTACCAACACTCTGATATTACAGTGGGTTACTGACGCTCTGACATTACAGTGTGTTACTAACACTCTGACATTACAGTGTGTTACTGACGCTCTGATAATACAGTGTGTTACTGACCCTCTGAGATTACAGTGTGTTACTGATACTCTGAAATACAGTGTGTTACTGACACTCTGACATTACAGTGTGTTAATGACACTCTGACATTACAGTGTGTTACTGACGCTCTGAAATTACAGTGTGTTCCTGATACTCTGACATTACAGTGTGTTACTGACACTCTGACATTACAGTGTGTTACTGACGTTCTGGACATTACAGTGTGTTACTGATACTCTGACATTACAGTGTGTTACTGACACTCTGACTTTACAGTGTGTTACTGACGCTCTGACATTACAGTGCGTTACTGACACTCTGACATTACAGTGTGTTACTGACGTTCTGGACATTACAGTGTGTTACTGATACTCTGATATTACAGTGTGTTACTGACACTCTGACATTACAGTGTGATACTGACATTCTGACATTACAGTGTGTTACTGACACTCTGATATTTCCGTGTGTAACTGACACTCTGACGTTACAGTGTGTTACTAACACTCTGACATGACAGTGTGTTACTGACACTCTGACATTACAGTGTTTTACTGACACTGACGTTACAGTGTGTTACTGACACTCTGACATTACAGTGTTTAACTGACACTCTGACAATACGGTGTGTTACTAACACTCTGACAGGTCAGTGTGTTACTGACACTCTGACATTACCGTGTTTTACTGACACTCCGATATTACAGTGTGTTACCAAGACTCTGATATTACAGTGTGTTACTGAGACTCTGACATGACATGTGTGTTACTAACACTCTGACATTACAGTGTGTTACTGACGCTCTGACATTACAGTGTGTTACTAACACTCTGACATTACAGTGTGTTACTGACGCTCTGACATTACAGTGTGTTACTAACACTCTGACATTACAGTGTGTTACTGACGCTCTGACATTACAGTGTGTTATTGACACTCTGATAATACAGTGTGTTACTGACACTCTGACATTACAGTGTGTTACTGATACTCTGACATTGCAGTGTGTTACTGACACTCTGAAATACAGTGTGTTACTGACACTCTGACATTACAGTGTGTAACTGATACTCTGATAATACAGTGTGTTGCTGACACTCTGACATGACAGTGTGTTACTGACACTCTGACATTACAGTGTTTTACTGATACTCTGATATTACAGTGTGTTACTGATACTCTGACATTTCAGTGTGTTACTGACACTCTGACATTACAGTGTGTTACTGATACTCTGACATTATAGTGTGTTACTGACACTCTGACATGACAGTGTGTTACTGACACTCGGAAATTACAGTGTGTTACTGACACTCTGACATTACAGTGTGTTTCTGATACTCTGATAATACAGTGTGTTACTGATACTCTGACATTACAGTGTGTTACTGACGCTCTGACATTACAGTGCGTTACTGACACTCTGACATTACAGTGTGATACTGACATTCTGACATTACAGTGTGTTACTGACACTCTGATATTTCCGTGTGTTACTGATACTCTGACATTTCAGTGTGTTACTGACACTCTGACATTACAGTGTGTTACTGATACTCTGACATTATAGTGTGTTACTGACACTCTGACATGACAGTGTGTTACTGACACTCGGAAATTACAGTGTGTTACTGACACTCTGACATTACAGTGTGTTTCTGATACTCTGATAATACAGTGTGTTACTGATACTCTGACATTACAGTGTGTTACTGACGCTCTGACATTACAGTGCGTTACTGACACTCTGACATTACAGTGTGATACTGACATTCTGACATTACAGTGTGTTACTGACACTCTGATATTTCCGTGTGTTACTGATACTCTGACATTACAGTGTGTTACTGACACCTTGACATTACAGTGTGTTACTTACACTCTGACATTACAGTGTGTTACTGACGTTCTGGACATTACAGTGTGTTACTGATACTCTGACATTACAGTGTGTTAATGACACTCTGACATTACAGTGTGTTACTGACGTTCTGGACATTACAGTGTGTTACTGATACTCTGACATTACAGTGTGTTACTGACACTCTGACATTACAGTGTGTTACTGACGTTCTGGACATTACAGTGTGTTACTGATACTCTGACATTACAGTGTGTTACTGACACTCTGACATTACAGTGTGTTACTGACGCTCTGAAATTATAGTGTGTTACTGATACTCTGACATTACAGTGTGTTACTGACACTCTGACTTTACAGTGTGTTCCTGACACTCTGACATTGCAGTGTGTTACTGACACTCTGATATTAGAGTGTGTTCATCTCTGACATAACAGTGTGTTCCTGACACTCTGACATTGCAGTGTGTTACTGTCTGATATTCCAGTGTGTTACTGACACTCTGATATTAGAGTGTGTTCATCTCTGACATACCAGTGTGTTCCTGACACTCTGACATTGCAGTATGTTACTGTCTGATATTACAGTGTGTTACTGACGCTCTGACATTACACTGTGTTACTGTCTGATATTACAGTGTGTTACTGACACTCTGACATGACAGTGTGTTACTGACACTCTGACATTACAGTGTTTTACTGACACTCTGACGTTAAAGAGTGTTACTGACACTCTGACATTACAGTGTGTTACTGAAACTCTGAAATTACAGTGTGTTACTGACACTCTGATAATACAGTGTGTTACTGACATTCTGACATTACAGTGATTTACTGGCACTCTGACGTTACAGTGTGTTACTGACACTCTGACATTACAGTGTTTTACTGACACTCTGACATTACAGTGTGTTACTAACACTCTGACATGACAGTGTGTTACTGACACTCTGACATTACCGTGTTTTACTGACACTCCGATATTACAGTGTGTTACCAACACTCTGATATTACATTGTGTTACTGACGCTCTGACATTACAGTGTGTTACTAACACTCTGACATTACAGTGTGTTACTGACGCTCTGATAATACAGTGTGTTACTGACCCTCTGAGATTACAGTGTGTTACTGATACTCTGAAATACAGTGTGTTACTGACACTCTGACATTACAGTGTGTTACTGACACTCTGACATTACAATGTTTTACTGACACTCTGACATTACAGTGTGTTACTAACACTCTGACATTACAGTGTTTTACTGACACTCTGACGTTAAAGAGTGTTACTGACACTCTGACATTACAGTGTGTTACTGGCACTCTGATCTTTCCGTGTGTCACTGACACTCTGACGTTACAGTGTGTTACTAACACTCTGACATGACAGTGTGTTACTGACACTCTGACATTACAGTGTGTTACTAACACTCTGACATGACAGTGTGTTACTGACACTCTGACATTACCGTGTTTTACTGACACTCCGATATTACAGTGTGTTACCAACACTCTGATATTACAGTGGGTTACTGACGCTCTGACATTACAGTGTGTTACTAACACTCTGACATTACAGTGTGTTACTGACGCTCTGATAATACAGTGTGTTACTGACCCTCTGAGATTACAGTGTGTTACTGATACTCTGAAATACAGTGTGTTACTGACACTCTGACATTACAGTGTGTTAATGACACTCTGACATTACAGTGTGTTACTGACGCTCTGAAATTACAGTGTGTTCCTGATACTCTGACATTACAGTGTGTTACTGACACTCTGACATTACAGTGTGTTACTGACGTTCTGGACATTACAGTGTGTTACTGATACTCTGACATTACAGTGTGTTACTGACACTCTGACTTTACAGTGTGTTACTGACGCTCTGACATTACAGTGCGTTACTGACACTCTGACATTACAGTGTGTTACTGACGTTCTGGACATTACAGTGTGTTACTGATACTCTGATATTACAGTGTGTTACTGACACTCTGACATTACAGTGTGATACTGACATTCTGACATTACAGTGTGTTACTGACACTCTGATATTTCCGTGTGTAACTGACACTCTGACGTTACAGTGTGTTACTAACACTCTGACATGACAGTGTGTTACTGACACTCTGACATTACAGTGTTTTACTGACACTGACGTTACAGTGTGTTACTGACACTCTGACATTACAGTGTTTAACTGACACTCTGACAATACGGTGTGTTACTAACACTCTGACAGGTCAGTGTGTTACTGACACTCTGACATTACCGTGTTTTACTGACACTCCGATATTACAGTGTGTTACCAAGACTCTGATATTACAGTGTGTTACTGAGACTCTGACATGACATGTGTGTTACTAACACTCTGACATTACAGTGTGTTACTGACGCTCTGACATTACAGTGTGTTACTAACACTCTGACATTACAGTGTGTTACTGACGCTCTGACATTACAGTGTGTTACTAACACTCTGACATTACAGTGTGTTACTGACGCTCTGACATTACAGTGTGTTATTGACACTCTGATAATACAGTGTGTTACTGACACTCTGACATTACAGTGTGTTACTGATACTCTGACATTGCAGTGTGTTACTGACACTCTGAAATACAGTGTGTTACTGACACTCTGACATTACAGTGTGTAACTGATACTCTGATAATACAGTGTGTTGCTGACACTCTGACATGACAGTGTGTTACTGACACTCTGACATTACAGTGTTTTACTGATACTCTGATATTACAGTGTGTTACTGATACTCTGACATTTCAGTGTGTTACTGACACTCTGACATTACAGTGTGTTACTGATACTCTGACATTATAGTGTGTTACTGACACTCTGACATGACAGTGTGTTACTGACACTCGGAAATTACAGTGTGTTACTGACACTCTGACATTACAGTGTGTTTCTGATACTCTGATAATACAGTGTGTTACTGATACTCTGACATTACAGTGTGTTACTGACGCTCTGACATTACAGTGCGTTACTGACACTCTGACATTACAGTGTGATACTGACATTCTGACATTACAGTGTGTTACTGACACTCTGATATTTCCGTGTGTTACTGATACTCTGACATTTCAGTGTGTTACTGACACTCTGACATTACAGTGTGTTACTGATACTCTGACATTATAGTGTGTTACTGACACTCTGACATGACAGTGTGTTACTGAAACTCGGAAATTACAGTGTGTTACTGACACTCTGACATTACAGTGTGTTTCTGATACTCTGATAATACAGTGTGTTACTGATACTCTGACATTACAGTGTGTTACTGACGCTCTGACATTACAGTGCGTTACTGACACTCTGACATTACAGTGTGATACTGACATTCTGACATTACAGTGTGTTACTGACACTCTGATATTTCCGTGTGTTACTGATACTCTGACATTACAGTGTGTTACTGACACCTTGACATTACAGTGTGTTACTTACACTCTGACATTACAGTGTGTTACTGACGTTCTGGACATTACAGTGTGTTACTGATACTCTGACATTACAGTGTGTTAATGACACTCTGACATTACAGTGTGTTACTGACGTTCTGGACATTACAGTGTGTTACTGATACTCTGACATTACAGTGTGTTACTGACACTCTGACATTACAGTGTGTTACTGACGTTCTGGACATTACAGTGTGTTACTGATACTCTGACATTACAGTGTGTTACTGACACTCTGACATTACAGTGTGTTACTGACGCTCTGAAATTATAGTGTGTTACTGATACTCTGACATTGCAGTGTGTTTCTGACACTCTGACTTTACAGTGTGTTCCTGACACTCTGACATTGCAGTGTGTTACTGACACTCTGATATTAGAGTGTGTTCATCTCTGACATAACAGTGTGTTCCTGACACTCTGACATTGCAGTGTGTTACTGTCTGATATTCCAGTGTGTTACTGACACTCTGATATTAGAGTGTGTTCATCTCTGACATACCAGTGTGTTCCTGACACTCTGACATTGCAGTATGTTACTGTCTGATATTACAGTGTGTTACTGACGCTCTGACATTACACTGTGTTACTGTCTGATATTACAGTGTGTTACTGACACTCTGACATGACAGTGTGTTACTGACACTCTGACATTACAGTGTTTTACTGACACTCTGACGTTAAAGAGTGTTACTGACACTCTGACATTACAGTGTGTTACTGAAACTCTGAAATTACAGTGTGTTACTGACACTCTGATAATACAGTGTGTTCCTGACATTCTGACATTACAGTGCTTTACTGGCACTCTGACGTTACAGTGTGTTACTGACACTCTGACATTACAGTGTTTTACTGACACTCTGACATTACAGTGTGTTACTAACACTCTGACATGACAGTGTGTTACTGACACTCTGACATTACCGTGTTTTACTGACACTCCGATATTACAGTGTGTTACCAACACTCTGATATTACATTGTGTTACTGACGCTCTGACATTACAGTGTGTTACTAACACTCTGACATTACAGTGTGTTACTGACGCTCTGATAATACAGTGTGTTACTGACCCTCTGAGATTACAGTGTGTTACTGATACTCTGAAATACAGTGTGTTACTGACACTCTGACATTACAGTGTGTTACTGACACTCTGACATTACAATGTTTTACTGACACTCTGACATTACAGTGTGTTACTAACACTCTGACATTACAGTGTTTTACTGACACTCTGACGTTAAAGAGTGTTACTGACACTCTGACATTACAGTGTGTTACTGACACTGAAATTACAGTGTGTTACTGACACTCTGATAATACAGTGTGTTACTGACATTCTGACATAACAGTGTTTTACTGACACTCTGACGTTACAGTGTGTTACTGACACTCTGACATTACAGTGTGTTACTGACACTCTGACATTACAGTGTGTTACTAACACTCTGACATGACAGTGTGTTACTGACACTCTGACATTACCGTGCGTTACTGACACTCTGACATTACAGTGTGATACTGACATTCTGACATTACAGTGTGTTACTGGCACTCTGATCTTTCCGTGTGTCACTGACACTCTGACGTTACAGTGTGTTACTAACACTCTGACATGACAGTGTGTTACTGACACTCTGACATTACAGTGTGTTACTAACACTCTGACATGACAGTGTGTTACTGACACTCTGACATTACCGTGTTTTACTGACACTCCGATATTACAGTGTGTTACCAACACTCTGATATTACAGTGGGTTACTGACGCTCTGACATTACAGTGTGTTACTAACACTCTGACATTACAGTGTGTTACTGACGCTCTGATAATACAGTGTGTTACTGACCCTCTGAGATTACAGTGTGTTACTGATACTCTGAAATACAGTGTGTTACTGACACTTTGACATTACAGTGTGTTACTGACACTCTGACATTACAGTGTGTTACTGATACTCTGATAATACAGTGTGTTACTGACACTCTGACATTACAGTGTGTTAATGACACTCTGACATTACAGTGTGTTACTGACGCTCTGAAATTACAGTGTGTTCCTGATACTCTGACATTACAGTGTGTTACTGACACTCTGACATTACAGTGTGTTACTGACGTTCTGGACATTACAGTGTGTTACTGATACTCTGACATTACAGTGTGTTACTGACACTCTGACTTTACAGTGTGTTACTGACGCTCTGACATTACAGTGCGTTACTGACACTCTGACATTACAGTGTGTTACTGACGTTCTGGACATTACAGTGTGTTACTGATACTCTGATATTACAGTGTGTTACTGACACTCTGACATTACAGTGTGATACTGACATTCTGACATTACAGTGTGTTACTGACACTCTGATATTTCCGTGTGTAACTGACACTCTGACGTTACAGTGTGTTACTAACACTCTGACATGACAGTGTGTTACTGACACTCTGACATTACAGTGTTTTACTGACACTGACGTTACAGTGTGTTACTGACACTCTGACATTACAGTGTTTAACTGACACTCTGACAATACGGTGTGTTACTAACACTCTGACAGGTCAGTGTGTTACTGACACTCTGACATTACCGTGTTTTACTGACACTCCGATATTACAGTGTGTTACCAAGACTCTGATATTACAGTGTGTTACTGAGACTCTGACATGACATGTGTGTTACTAACACTCTGACATTACAGTGTGTTACTGACGCTCTGACATTACAGTGTGTTACTAACACTCTGACATTACAGTGTGTTACTGACGCTCTGACATTACAGTGTGTTACTAACACTCTGACATTACAGTGTGTTACTGACGCTCTGACATTACAGTGTGTTATTGACACTCTGATAATACAGTGTGTTACTGACACTCTGACATTACAGTGTGTTACTGATACTCTGACATTGCAGTGTGTTACTGACACACTGAAATACAGTGTGTTACTGACACTCTGACATTACAGTGTGTAACTGATACTCTGATAATACAGTGTGTTGCTGACACTCTGACATGACAGTGTGTTACTGACACTCTGACATTACAGTGTTTTACTGATACTCTGATATTACAGTGTGTTACTGATACTCTGACATTTCAGTGTGTTACTGACACTCTGACATTACAGTGTGTTACTGATACTCTGACATTATAGTGTGTTACTGACACTCTGACATGACAGTGTGTTACTGACACTCGGAAATTACAGTGTGTTACTGACACTCTGACATTACAGTGTGTTTCTGATACTCTGATAATACAGTGTGTTACTGATACTCTGACATTACAGTGTGTTACTGACGCTCTGACATTACAGTGCGTTACTGACACTCTGACATTACAGTGTGATACTGACATTCTGACATTACAGTGTGTTACTGACACTCTGATATTTCCGTGTGTTACTGACGTTCTGGACATTACAGTGTGTTACTGATACTCTGACATTACAGTGTGTTAATGACACTCTGACATTACAGTGTGTTACTGACGTTCTGGACATTACAGTGTGTTACTGATACTCTGACATTACAGTGTGTTACTGACACTCTGACATTACAGTGTGTTACTGACGTTCTGGACATTACAGTGTGTTACTGATACTCTGACATTACAGTGTGTTACTGACACTCTGACATTACAGTGTGTTACTGACGCTCTGAAATTATAGTGTGTTACTGATACTCTGACATTACAGTGTGTTACTGACGTTCTGGACATTACAGTGTGTTACTGATACTCTGACATTACAGTGTGTTACTGACGTTCTGGACATTACAGTGTGTTACTGACACTCTGACATTACAGTGTGTTACTGACGTTCTGGACATTACAGTGTGTTACTGACACTCTGACATTACAGTGTGTTACTGACGTTCTGGACATTACAGTGTGTTACTGATACTCTGACATTACAGTGTGTTACTGACACTCTGACTTTACAGTGTGTTCCTGACACTCTGACATTGCAGTGTGTTACTGACACTCTGATATTAGAGTGTGTTCATCTCTGACATAACAGTGTGTTCCTGACACTCTGACATTGCAGTGTGTTACTGTCTGATATTCCAGTGTGTTACTGACACTCTGATATTAGAGTGTGTTCATCTCTGACATACCAGTGTGTTCCTGACACTCTGACATTGCAGTGTGTTACTGTCTGATATTACAGTGTGTTACTGACGCTCTGACATTACACTGTGTTACTGTCTGATATTACAGTGTGTTACTGACACTCTGACATGACAGTGTGTTACTGACACTCTGACATTACAGTGTTTTACTGACACTCTGACGTTAAAGAGTGTTACTGACACTCTGACATTACAGTGTGTTACTGAAACTCTGAAATTCCAGTGTGTTACTGACACTCTGATAATACAGTGTGTTACTGACATTCTGACATTACAGTGTTTTACTGGCACTCTGACGTTACAGTGTGTTACTGACACTCTGACATTACAGTGTTTTACTGACACTCTGACATTACAGTGTGTTACTAACACTCTGACATGACAGTGTGTTACTGACACTCTGACATTACCGTGTTTTACTGACACTCCGATATTACAGTGTGTTACCAACACTCTGATATTACAGTGTGTTACTGACGCTCTGACATTACAGTGTGTTACTAACACTCTGACATTACAGTGTGTTACTGACGCTCTGATAATACAGTGTGTTACTGACCCTCTGAGATTACAGTGTGTTACTGATACTCTGAAATACAGTGTGTTACTGACACTCTGACATTACAGTGTGTTACTGACACTCTGACATTACAGTGTGTTACTGATACTCTGATAATACAGTGTGTTACTGACACTCTGACATTACAGTGTGTTAATGACACTCTGACATTACAGTGTGTTACTGACGCTCTGAAATTACAGTGTGTTCCTGATACTCTGACATTACAGTGTGTTACTGACACTCTGACATTACAGTGTGTTACTGACGTTCTGGACATTACAGTGTGTTACTGATACTCTGACATTACAGTGTGTTACTGACACTCTGACTTTACAGTGTGTTACTGACGCTCTGACATTACAGTGCGTTACTGACACTCTGACATTACAGTGTGTTACTGACGTTCTGGACATTACAGTGTGTTACTGATACTCTGATATTACAGTGTGTTACTGACACTCTGACATTACAGTGTGATACTGACATTCTGACATTACAGTGTGTTACTGACACTCTGATATTTCCGTGTGTAACTGACACTCTGACGTTACAGTGTGTTACTAACACTCTGACATGACAGTGTGTTACTGACACTCTGACATTACAGTGTTTTACTGACACTGACGTTACAGTGTGTTACTGACACTCTGACATTACAGTGTTTAACTGACACTCTGACAATACGGTGTGTTACTAACACTCTGACAGGTCAGTGTGTTACTGACACTCTGACATTACCGTGTTTTACTGACACTCCGATATTACAGTGTGTTACCAAGACTCTGATATTACAGTGTGTTACTGACACTCTGACATGACATGTGTGTTACTAACACTCTGACATTACAGTGTGTTACTGACGCTCTGACATTACAGTGTGTTACTAACACTCTGACATTACAGTGTGTTACTGACGCTCTGACATTACAGTGTGTAACTAACACTCTGACATTACAGTGTGTTACTGACGCTCTGACATTACAGTGTGTTATTGACACTCTGATAATACAGTGTGTTACTGACACTCTGACATTACAGTGTGTTACTGATACTCTGAAATACAGTGTGTTACTGACACTCTGACATTACAGTGTGTTACTGACACTCTGACATTACAGTGTGTTACTGATACCCTGATAATACAGTGTGTTACTGACACTCTGACATTACAGTGTGTTAGTGATACTCTGACATTGCAGTGTGTTACTGACACTCTGAAATACTGTGTGTTACTGACACTCTGACATTACAGTGTGTTACTAATGCTCTGACATTACAGTGTGTTACTGACACTCTGATATTACAGCGTGTTACTGACACTCTGACATTACAGTGTGTTACTGACACTCTGATAATACAGTGTGTTACTGACACTCTGTCATTGCAGTGTGTTACTAACGCTCTGACATTGCAGTGTGATACTGACACTCTGACATTACAGCGTGTTACTGACACTCTGACATTACAGTGTGTTACTGACACTCTGATAATACAGTGTGTTACTGACACTCTGACATTGCAGTGTGTTACTAACGCTCTGACATTACAGTGTGTTACTGACACTCTGACATTACAGCGTGTTACTGACACTCTGACATTACAGTGTGTTACTGACACTCTGATAATACAGTGTGTTACTGACATTCTGACATTACAGTGTGTTACTGACACTCTGACATTACAGTGTTTTACTGACGTTCTGGACATTACAGTGTGTTACTGATACTCTGATATTACAGTGTGTTACTGATACTCTGACATTACAGTGTGTTACAGACACTCTGACTTTACAGTGTGTTACTGACGCTCTGACATTACAGTGCGTTACTGACACTCTGACATTACAGTGTGTTACTGACGTTCTGGACATTACAGTGTGTTACTGACACTCTGACATTACAGTGTGTTACTGACGTTCTGGACATTACAGTGTGTTACTGATACTCTGACATTACAGTGTGTTACTGACACTCTGACATTACAGTGTGTTACTGACACTCTGAAATTATAGTGTGTTACTGATACTCTGACATTACAGTGTGTTACTGACACTCTGACTTTACAGTGTGTTCCTGACACTCTGACATTGCAGTGTGTTACTGACACTCTGATATTAGAGTGTGTTCATCTCTGACATAACAGTGTGTTCCTGACACTCTGACATTGCAGTGTGTTACTGTCTGATATTCCAGTGTGTTACTGACACTCTGATATTAGAGTGTGTTCATCTCTGACATACCAGTGTGTTCCTGACACTCTGACATTGCAGTGTGTTACTGTCTGATATTACAGTGTGTTACTGACGCTCTGACATTACACTGTGTTACTGTCTGATATTACAGTGTGTTACTGACACTCTGACATGACAGTGTGTTACTGACACTCTGACATTACAGTGTTTTACTGACACTCTGACGTTAAAGAGTGTTACTGACACTCTGACATTACAGTGTGTTACTGAAACTCTGAAATTCCAGTGTGTTACTGACACTCTGATAATACAGTGTGTTACTGACATTCTGACATTACAGTGTTTTACTGGCACTCTGACGTTACAGTGTGTTACTGACACTCTGACATTACAGTGTTTTACTGACACTCTGACATTACAGTGTGTTACTAACACTCTGACATGACAGTGTGTTACTGACACTCTGACATTACCGTGTTTTACTGACACTCCGATATTACAGTGTGTTACCAACACTCTGATATTACAGTGTGTTACTGACGCTCTGACATTACAGTGTGTTACTAACACTCTGACATTACAGTGTGTTACTGACGCTCTGATAATACAGTGTGTTACTGACCCTCTGAGATTACAGTGTGTTACTGATACTCTGAAATACAGTGTGTTACTGACATTCTGACATTACAGTGTTTTACTGGCACTCTGACGTTACAGTGTGTTACTGACACTCTGACATTACAGTGTTTTACTGACACTCTGACATTACAGTGTGTTACTAACACTCTGACATTACAGTGTTTTACTGACACTCTGACGTTAAAGAGTGTTACTGACACTCTGACATTACAGTGTGTTACTGACACTCTGAAATTACAGTGTGTTACTGACACTCTGATAATACAGTGTGTTACTGACATTCTGACATAACAGTGTTTTACTGACACTCTGACGTTACAGTGTGTTACTGACACTCTGACATTACAGTGTTTTACTGACACTCTGACATTACAGTGTGTTACTAACACTCTGACATGACAGTGTGTTACTGACACTCTGACATTACCGTGCGTTACTGACACTCTGACATTACAGTGTGATACTGACATTCTGACATTACAGTGTGTTACTGGCACTCTGATCTTTCCGTGTGTCACTGACACTCTGACGTTACAGTGTGTTACTAACACTCTGACATGACAGTGTGTTACTGACACTCTGACATTACAGTGTGTTACTAACACTCTGACATGACAGTGTGTTACTGACACTCTGACATTACCGTGTTTTACTGACACTCCGATATTACAGTGTGTTACCAACACTCTGATATTACAGTGGGTTACTGACGCTCTGACATTACAGTGTGTTACTAACACTCTGACATTACAGTGTGTTACTGACGCTCTGATAATACAGTGTGTTACTGACCCTCTGAGATTACAGTGTGTTACTGATACTCTGAAATAAAGTGTGTTACTGACACTCTGACATTACAGTGTGTTACTGACACTCTGACATTACAGTGTGTTACTGATACTCTGATAATACAGTGTGTTACTGACACTCTGACATTACAGTGTGTTAATGACACTCTGACATTACAGTGTGTTACTGACGCTCTGAAATTACAGTGTGTTCCTGATACTCTGACATTACAGTGTGTTACTGACACTCTGACATTACAGTGTGTTACTGACGTTCTGGACATTACAGTGTGTTACTGATACTCTGACATTACAGTGTGTTACTGACACTCTGACTTTACAGTGTGTTACTGACGCTCTGACATTACAGTGCGTTACTGACACTCTGACATTACAGTGTGTTACTGACGTTCTGGACATTACAGTGTGTTACTGATACTCTGATATTACAGTGTGTTACTGACACTCTGACATTACAGTGTGATACTGACATTCTGACATTACAGTGTGTTACTGACACTCTGATATTTCCGTGTGTAACTGACACTCTGACGTTACAGTGTGTTACTAACACTCTGACATGACAGTGTGTTACTGACACACTGACATTACAGTGTTTTACTGACACATACGTTACAGTGTGTTACTGACACTCTGACATTACAGTGTTTAACTGACACTCTGACAATACGGTGTGTTACTAACACTCTGACAGGTCAGTGTGTTACTGACACTCTGACATTACCGTGTTTTACTGACACTCCGATATTACAGTGTGTTACCAAGACTCTGATATTACAGTGTGTTACTGAGACTCTGACATGACATGTGTGTTACTAACACTCTGACATTACAGTGTGTTACTGACGCTCTGACATTACAGTGTGTTACTAACACTCTGACATTACAGTGTGTTACTGACGCTCTGACATTACAGTGTGTTACTAACACTCTGACATTACAGTGTGTTACTGACGCTCTGACATTACAGTGTGTTATTGACACTCTGATAATACAGTGTGTTACTGACACTCTGACATTACAGTGTGTTACTGATACTCTGACATTGCAGTGTGTTACTGACACTCTGAAATACAGTGTGTTACTGACACTCTGACATTACAGTGTGTAACTGATACTCTGATAATACAGTGTGTTGCTGACACTCTGACATGACAGTGTGTTACTGACACTCAGACATTACAGTGTTTTACTGATACTCTGATATTACAGTGTGTTACTGATACTCTGACATTTCAGTGTGTTACTGACACTCTGACATTACAGTGTGTTACTGATACTCTGACATTATAGTGTGTTACTGACACTCTGACATGACAGTGTGTTACTGACACTCGGAAATTACAGTGTGTTACTGACACTCTGACATTACAGTGTGTTTCTGATACTCTGATAATACAGTGTGTTACTGATACTCTGACATTACAGTGTGTTACTGACACTCTGACATTACAGTGTGTTACTGATACTCTGACATTACAGTGTGTTACTGACACTCTGACATTACAGTGTGTTACTGATGCTCTGACATTACAGTGCGTTACTGACACTCTGACATTACAGTGTGATACTGACATTCTGACATTACAGTGTGTTACTGACACTCTGATATTTCCGTGTGTTACTGATACTCTGACATTACAGTGTGTTACTGACACCTTGACATTACAGTGTGTTACTTACACTCTGACATTACAGTGTGTTACTGACGTTCTGGACATTACAGTGTGTTACTGATACTCTGACATTACAGTGTGTTAATGACACTCTGACATTACAGTGTGTTACTGACGTTCTGGACATTACAGTGTGTTACTGATACTCTGACATTACAGTGTGTTACTGACACTCTGACATTACAGTGTGTTACTGACGTTCTGGACATTACAGTGTGTTACTGATACTCTGACATTACAGTGTGTTACTGACACTCTGACATTACAGTGTGTTACTGACGCTCTGAAATTATAGTGTGTTACTGATACTCTGACATTACAGTGTGTTACTGACACTCTGACTTTACAGTGTGTTCCTGACAATCTGACATTGCAGTGTGTTACTGACACTCTGATATTAGAGTGTGTTCATCTCTGACATAACAGTGTGTTCCTGACACTCTGACATTGCAGTGTGTTACTGTCTGATATTCCAGTGTGTTACTGACACTCTGACATTACAGTGTTTTACTGACACTCTGATAACACAGTGTGTTACTGACACTCTGACATTACAGTGTTTTACTGACACTCTGATAATACAGTGTGTTACTGACACTCTGACATTACAGTGTTTTACTGACACTCTGATAATACAGTGTGTTACTGACATTCTGACATTACAGTGTGTTACTGACATTCTGACATTACAGTGTGTTACTGACACTCTGACATTACAGTGTGTTACTGACACTCTGATAATACAGTGTGTTACTGACATTCTGACATTGCAGTGTGTTACTGACACTCTGATAATACAGTGTGGTACTGACATTCTGACATTACAGTGTGTTACTGACACTCTGACATTACAGTGTGTTTCTGACACTCTGATATTACAGTGTGTTACTGACATTCTGACATTACAGTGTGTTACTGACACTCTGACATTACAGTGTGTTACTGACACTCCGATATTACAGTGTGTTACCAAGACTCTGATATTACAGTGTGTTACTGACACTCTGACATGACATGTGTGTTACTAACACTCTGACATTACAGTGTGTTACTGACGCTCTGACATTACAGTGTGTTACTAACACTCTGACATTACAGTGTGTTACTGACGCTCTGACATTACAGTGTGTTACTAACACTCTGACATTACAGTGTGTTACTGACGCTCTGACATTACAGTGTGTTATTGACAATCTGATAATACAGTGTGTTACTGACACTCTGACATTACAGTGTGTTACTGATACTCTGAAATACAGTGTGTTACTGACACTCTGACATTACAGTGTGTTACTGACACTCTGACATTACAGTGTGTTACTGATACTCTGATAATACAGTGTGTTACTGACACTCTGACATTACAGTGTGTTAGTGATACTCTGACATTGCAGTGTGTTACTGACACTCTGAAATACAGTGTGTTACTGACACTCTGACATTACAGTGTGTTACTAACGCTCTGACATTACAGTGTGTTACTGACACTCTGACATTACAGCGTGTTACTGACTCTCTGACATTACAGTGTGTTACTGACACTCTGATAATACAGTGTGTTATTGACACTCTGACATTGCATTGTGTTACTAACGCTCTGACATTACAGTGTGTTACTGACACTCTGACATTACAGCGTGTTACTGACACTCTGACATTACAGTGTTTTACTGACACTCTGATAATACAGTGTGTTACTGACATTCTGACATTACCGTGTGTTACTGACACTCTGACATTACAGTGTTTTACTGACACTCTGATAACACAGTGTGTTACTGACACTCTGACATTACAGTGTTTTACTGACACTCTGATAATACAGTGTGTTACTGACATTCTGACATTACAGTGTGTTACTGACATTCTGACATTACAGTGTGTTACTGACACTCTGACATTACAGTGTGTGACTGACACTCTGATAATAAAGTGTGTTACTGACATTCTGACATTGCAGTGTGTTACTGACGCTCTGACATTACAGTGCGTTACTGACACTCTGACATTACAGTGTGATACTGACATTCTGACATTACAGTGTGTTACTGACACTCTGATATTTCCGTGTGTAACTGACACTCTGACGTTACAGTGTGTTACTAACACTCTGACATGACAGTGTGTTACTGACACTGACATTACAGTGTTTTACTGACACTGACGTTACAGTGTGTTACTGACACTCTGACATTACAGTGTTTAACTGACACTCTGACAATACGGTGTGTTACTAACACTCTGACAGGTCAATGTGTTACTGACACTCTGACATTACCGTGTTTTACTGACACTCCGATATTACAGTGTGTTACCAAGACTCTGATATTACAGTGTGTTACTGACACTCTGACATTACCGTGTTTTACTGACACTCCGATATTACAGTGTGTTACCAAGACTCTGATATTACAGTGTGTTACTGACACTCTGACATGACATGTGTGTTACTAACACTCTGACATTACAGTGTGTTACTGACGCACTGACATTACAGTGTGTTACTAACACTCTGACATTACAGTGTGTTACTAACACTCTGACAATACAGTGTGTTACTGACGCTCTGACATTACAGTGTGTTACTAACACTCTGACATTACAGTGTGTTACTGACGCTCTGACATTACAGTGTGTTACTAACACTCTGACATTACAGTGTGTTACTGACGCTCTGACATTACAGTGTGTTATTGACACTCTGATAATACAGTGTGTTACTGACACTCTGACATTACAGTGTGTTACTGATACTCTGACATTGCAGTGTGTTACTGACACTCTGAAATACAGTGTGTTACTGACACTCTGACATTACAGTGTGTAACTGATACTCTGATAGTACAGTGTGTTGCTGAGACTCTGACATGACAGTGTGTTACTGACACTCTGACATTACAGTGTGTTACTGATACTCTGACATTACAGTGTGATACTGATACTCTGACATTGCAGTGCGTTACTGACACTCTGAAATTACAGTGTGTTACTGATACTCTGATATTACAGTGTGTTACTGATACTCTGACATTTCAGTGTGTTACTGACACTCTGACATTACAGTGTGTTACTGATACTCTGACATTACAGTGTGTTACTGACACTCTGACATGACAGTGTGTTACTGACGCTCTGACATTACAGTGTGTTACTAACACTCTGACATTACAGTGTGTTACTGACGCTCTGACATTACAGTGTGTTACTAACACTCTGACATTACAGTGTGTTACTGACGCTCTGACATTACAGTGTGTTATTGACAATCTGATAATACAGTGTGTTACTGACACTCTGACATTACAGTGTGTTACTGATACTCTGAAATACAGTGTGTTACTGACACTCTGACATTACAGTGTGTTACTGACACTCTGACATTACAGTGTGTTACTGATACTCTGATAATACAGTGTGTTACTGACACTCTGACATTACAGTGTGTTAGTGATACTCTGACATTGCAGTGTGTTACTGACACTCTGAAATACAGTGTGTTACTGACACTCTGACATTACAGTGTGTTACTAACGCTCTGACATTACAGTGTGTTACT
This sequence comes from Heterodontus francisci, assembly GCF_036365525.1. Lineage (NCBI taxonomy): Eukaryota > Metazoa > Chordata > Chondrichthyes > Heterodontiformes > Heterodontidae > Heterodontus > Heterodontus francisci. The sequence goes on from NC_090390.1 coordinate 88,190,894, forward strand.
GACACTCTGACATTACAGCGTGTTACTGACACTCTGACATTACAGTGTGTTACTGACACTCTGATAATACAGTGTGTTATTGACACTCTGACATTGCATTGTGTTACTAACGCTCTGACATTACAGTGTGTTACTGACACTCTGACATTACAGCGTGTTACTGACACTCTGACATTACAGTGTTTTACTGACACTCTGATAATACAGTGTGTTACTGACATTCTGACATTACCGTGTGTTACTGACACTCTGACATTACAGTGTTTTACTGACACTCTGATAACACAGTGTGTTACTGACACTCTGACATTACAGTGTTTTACTGACACTCTGATAATACAGTGTGTTACTGACATTCTGACATTACAGTGTGTTACTGACATTCTGACATTACAGTGTGTTACTGACACTCTGACATTACAGTGTGTGACTGACACTCTGATAATAAAGTGTGTTACTGACATTCTGACATTGCAGTGTGTTACTGACGCTCTGACATTACAGTGCGTTACTGACGCTCTGACATTACAGTGTGATACTGACATTCTGACATTACAGTGTGTTACTGACACTCTGATATTTCCGTGTGTAACTGACACTCTGACGTTACAGTGTGTTACTAACACTCTGACATGACAGTGTGTTACTGACACTCTGACATTACAGTGTTTTACTGACACTGACGTTACAGTGTGTTACTCACACTCTGACATTACAGTGTTTAACTGACACTCTGACAATACGGTGTGTTACTAACACTCTGACAGGTCAATGTGTTACTGACACTCTGACATTACCGTGTTTTACTGACACTCCGATATTACAGTGTGTTACCAACACTCTGATATTACAGTGTGTTACTGACACTCTGACATTACCGTGTTTTACTGACACTCCGATATTACAGTGTGTTACCAAGACTCTGATATTACAGTGTGTTACTGACACTCTGACATGACATGTGTGTTACTAACACTCTGACATTACAGTGTGTTACTGACGCACTGACATTACAGTGTGTTACTAACACTCTGACATTACAGTGTGTTACTAACACTCTGACAATACAGTGTGTTACTGACGCTCTGACATTACAGTGTGTTACTAACACTCTGACATTACAGTGTGTTACTGACGCTCTGACATTACAGTGTGTTACTAACACTCTGACATTACAGTGTGTTACTGACGCTCTGACATTACAGTGTGTTATTGACACTCTGATAATACAGTGTGTTACTGACACTCTGACATTACAGTGTGTTACTGATACTCTGACATTGCAGTGTGTTACTGACACTCTGAAATACAGTGTGTTACTGACACTCTGACATTACAGTGTGTAACTGATACTCTGATAATACAGTGTGTTGCTGACACTCTGACATGACAGTGTGTTACTGACACTCTGACATTACAGTGTGTTACTGATACTCTGACATTACAGTGTGATACTGATACTCTGACATTGCAGTGCGTTACTGACACTCTGAAATTACAGTGTGTTACTGATACTCTGATATTACAGTGTGTTACTGATACTCTGACATTTCAGTGTGTTACTGACACTCTGACATTACAGTGTGTTACTGATACTCTGACATTACAGTGTGTTACTGACACTCTGACATGACAGTGTGTTACTGACACTCGGAAATTACAGTGTGTTACTGACACTCTGACATTACAGTGTGTTACTGATACTCTGATAATACAGTGTGTTACTGATACTCTGACATTACAGTGTGTTACTGACACTCTGACATTACAGTGTGTTACTGATACTCTGACATTACAGTGTGTTACTGACACTCTGACATTACAGTGTGTTACTGACGCTCTGACATTACAGTGCGTTACTGACACTCTGACATTACAGTGTGATACTGACATTCTGACATTACAGTGTGTTACTGACACTCTGATATTTCCGTGTGTTACTGATACTCTGACATTACAGTGTGTTACTGACACCTTGACATTACAGTGTGTTACTTACAGTCTGACATTACAGTGTGTTACTGACGTTCTGGACATTACAGTGTGTTACTGATACTCTGACATTACAGTGTGTTAATGACACTCTGACATTACAGTGTGTTACTGACGTTCTGGACATTACAGTGTGTTACTGATACTCTGACATTACAGTGTGTTACTGACACTCTGACATTACAGTGTGATACTGACGCTCTGAAATTACAGTGTGTTACTGATACTCTGACATTACAGTGTGTTACTGACACACTGACATTACAGTGTGTTAATGACACTCTGACATTACAGTGTGTTACTGACGCTCTGAAATTACAGTGTGTTACTGATACTCTGACATTACAGTGTGTTACTGACACTCTGACATTACAGTGTGTTAATGACACTCTGACATTACAGTGTGTTACTGACGTTCTGGACATTACAGTGTGTTACTGATACTCTGACATTACAGTGTGATACTGATACTCTGACATTGCAGTGCGTTACTGACACTCTGAAATTACAGTGTGTTACTGATACTCTGATATTACAGTGTGTTACTGATACTCTGACATTTCAGTGTGTTACTGACACTCTGACATTACAGTGTGTTACTGATACTCTGACATTACAGTGTGTTACTGACACTCTGACATGACAGTGTGTTACTGACACTCGGAAATTACAGTGTGTTACTGACACTCTGACATTACAGTGTGTTACTGATACTCTGATAATACAGTGTGTTACTGATACTCTGACATTACAGTGTGTTACTGACACTCTGACATTACAGTGTGTTACTGATACTCTGACATTACAGTGTGTTACTGACACTCTGACATTACAGTGTGTTACTGACGCTCTGACATTACAGTGCGTTACTGACACTCTGACATTACAGTGTGATACTGACATTCTGACATTACAGTGTGTTACTGACACTCTGATATTTCCGTGTGTTACTGATACTCTGACATTACAGTGTGTTACTGACACCTTGACATTACAGTGTGTTACTTACAGTCTGACATTACAGTGTGTTACTGACGTTCTGGACATTACAGTGTGTTACTGATACTCTGACATTACAGTGTGTTAATGACACTCTGACATTACAGTGTGTTACTGACGTTCTGGACATTACAGTGTGTTACTGATACTCTGACATTACAGTGTGTTACTGACACTCTGACATTACAGTGTGATACTGACGCTCTGAAATTACAGTGTGTTACTGATACTCTGACATTACAGTGTGTTACTGACACACTGACATTACAGTGTGTTAATGACACTCTGACATTACAGTGTGTTACTGACGCTCTGAAATTACAGTGTGTTACTGATACTCTGACATTACAGTGTGTTACTGACACTCTGACATTACAGTGTGTTAATGACACTCTGACATTACAGTGTGTTACTGACGTTCTGGACATTACAGTGTGTTACTGATACTCTGACATTACAGTGTGTTACTGACACTCTGACTTTACAGTGTGTTACTGACGCTCTGACATTACAGTGCGTTACTGACACTCTGACATTACAGAGTGTTAATGACGTTCTGGACATTACAGTGTGTTACTGATACTCTGATATTACAGTGTGTTACTGACACTCTGACATTACAGTGTGTTACTGACGCTCTGACATTACAGTGTGTTACTGACACTCTGACATTACAGTGTGATACTGACATTCTGACATTACAGTGTGTTACTGACACTCTGATATTTCCGTGTATAACTGACACTCTGACGTTACAGTGTGTTACTAACACTCTGACATGACAGTGTGTTACTGACACTCTGACATTACAGTGTTTTACTGACACTGACGTTACAGTGTGTTACTGACACTCTGACATTACAGTGTTTAACTGACACTCTGACAATACGGTGTGTTACTAACACTCTGACAGGTCAGTGTGTTACTGACACTCTGACATTACCGTGTTTTACTGACACTCCGATATTACAGTGTGTTACCAAGACTCTGATATTACAGTGTGTTACTGACACTCTGACATGACATGTGTGTTACTAACACTCTGACATTACAGTGTGTTACTGACGCTCTGACATTACAGTGTGTTACTAACACTCTGACATTACAGTGTGTTACTGACGCTCTGACATTACAGTGTGTTAATAACACTCTGACATTACAGTGTGTTACTGACGCTCTGACATTACAGTGTGTTATTGACACTCTGATAATACAGTGTGTTACTAAAACTCTGACATTACAGTGTGTTACTGATACTCTGAAATACAGTGTGTTACTGACACTCTGACATTACAGTGTGTTACTGACACTCTGACATTACAGTGTGTTACTGATACCCTGATAATACAGTGTGTTACTGACACTCTGACATTCCAGTGTGTTAGTGATACTCTGACATTGCAGTGTGTTACTGACACTCTGAAATACAGTGTGTTACTGACACTCTGACAGTACAGTGTGTTACTAATGCTCTGACATTACAGTGTGTTACTGACACTCTGACATTACAGCGTGTTACTGACACTCTGACATTACAGTGTGTTACTGACACTCTGATAATACAGTGTGTTACTGACATTCTGACATTACATTGTGTTACTGACACTCTGACATTACAGTGTTTTACTGACGTTCTGGACATTACAGTGTGTTACTGATACTCTGATATTACAGTGTGTTACTGATACTCTGACATTACAGTGTGTTACAGACACTCTGACTTTACAGTGTGTTACTGACGCTCTGACATTACAGTGCGTTACTGACACTCTGACATTACAGTGTGTTACTGACGTTCTGGACATTACAGTGTGTTACTGATACTCTGATATTACAGTGTGTTACTGACACTCTGACATTACAGTGTGTTACTGACGCTCTGACATTACAGTGCGTTACTGACACTCTGACATTACAGTGTGATACTGACATTCTGACATTACAGTGTGTTACTGACACTCTGATATTTCCGTGTGTAACTGACACTCTGACGTTACAGTGTGTTACTAACACTCTGACATGACAGTGTGTTACTGACACTCTGACATTACAGTGTTTTACTGACACTGACGTTACAGTGTGTTACTGACACTCTGACATTACAGTGTTTAACTGACACTCTGACAATACAGTGTTTTACTAACACTCTGACATGTCAGTGTGTTACTGACACTCTGACATTACTGTGTTTTACTGACACTCCGATATTACAGTGTGTTACCAAGACTCTGATATTACAGTGTGTTACTGGCACTCTGACATGACATGTGTGTTACTAACACTCTGACATTACAGTGTGTTACTGACGCTCTGACATTACAGTGTGTTCCTAACACTCTGACATTACAGTGTGTTACCGACGCTCTGACATTACAGTGTGTTACTAACACTCTGACATTACAGTGTGTTACTGACGCTCTGACATTACAGTGTGTTATTGACAATCTGATAATACAGTGTGTTACTGACACTCTGACATTACAGTGTGTTACTGATACTCTGAAATACAGTGTGTTACTGACACTCTGACATTACAGTGTGTTACTGACACTCTGACATTACAGTGTGTTACTGATACTCTGATAATACAGTGTGTTACTGACACTCTGACATTACAGTGTGTTAGTGATACTCTGACATTGCAGTGTGTTACTGACACTCTGAAATACAGTGTGTTACTGACACTCTGACATTACAGTGTGTTACTAACGCTCTAACATTACAGTGTGTTACTGACACTCTGACATTACAGCGTGTTACTGACACTCTGACATTACAGTGTGTTACTGACACTCTGATAATACAGTGTGTTATTGACACTCTGACATTGCAGTGTGTTACTAACGCTCTGACATTACAGTGTGTTACTGACACTCTGAAATTACAGCGTGTTACTGACACTCTGACATCACAGTGTTTTACTGACACTCAGATAATACAGTGTGTTACTGACATTCTGACATTACCGTGTGTTACTGACACTCTGACATTACAGTGTTTTACTGACACTCTGATAATACAGTGTGTTACTGACACTCTGACATTACAGTGTTTTACTGACACTCTGATAATACAGTGTGTTACTGACATTCTGACATTACAGTGTGTTACTGACATTCTGACATTACAGTGTGTTACTGACACTCTGACATTACAGTGTGTTACTGACACTCTGATAATACAGTGTGTTACTGACATTCTGACATTGCAGTGTGTTACTGACACTCTGATAATACAGTGTGTTACTGACATTCTGACATTACAGTGTGTTACTGACATTCTGACATTACAGTGTGTTACTGACACTCTGATATTACAGTGTGTTACTGACATTCTGACATTACAGTGTGTTACTGACACTCTGACATTACAGTGTGTTACTGACACTCTGATAATACAGTGTGTTACTGACACTCTGACATTACAGTGTGTTACTGACACTCTGAAACTACAGTGTGTTACTGACACTCTGATAATACAGTGTGTTACTGACATTCTGACATTACAGTGCGTTACTGACACTCTGATATTACAGTGTGTTACTGACATTCTGACATTACAGTGCGTTACTGACACTCTGATAATACAGTGTGTTACTGACATTCTGACATTACAGTGTGTTACTGACACTCTGACATTACAGTGTGTTACTGACACTCTGACTTTACAGTGTGTTACTGACGCTCTGACATTACAGTGCGTTACTGACACTCTGACATTACAGTGTGTTACTGACGTTCTGGACATTACAGTGTGTTACTGATACTCTGATATTACAGTGTGTTACTGACACTCTGACATTACAGTGTGTTACTGACGCTCTGACATTACAGTGCGTTACTGACACTCTGACATTACAGTGTGATACTGACATTCTGACATTACAGTGTGTTACTGACACTCTGATATTTCCGTGTGTAACTGACACTCTGACGTTACAGAGTGTTACTAACACTCTGACATAACAGTGTGTTACTGACACTCTGACATTACAGTGTTTTACTGACACTGACGTTACAGTGTGTTACTGACACTCTGACATTACAGTGTTTAACTGACACTCTGACAATACGGTGTGTTGCTAACACTCTGACAGGTCAGTGTGTTACTGACACTCTGACATTACCGTGTTTTACTGACACTCCGATATTACAGTGTGTTGCCAAGACTCTGATATTGCAGTGTGTTACTGAAACTCTGACATTACAGTGTGTTACTGACACTCTGATAATACAGTGTGTTACTGACACTCTGACATTACAGTGTGTTACTGAAACTCTGAAACTACAGTGTGTTACTGACACTCTGATAATACAGTGTGTTACTGACATTCTGACATTACAGTGCGTTACTGACACTCTGATATTACAGTGTGTTACTGACATTCTGATATTACAGTGCGTTACTGACACTCTGATTATACAGTGTGTTACTGACATTCTGACATTACAGTGTGTTACTGACACTCTGACATTACAGTGTGTTACTGACACTCTGACTTTACAGTGTGTTACTGACGCTCTGACATTACAGTGCGTTACTGACACTCTGACATGACAGTGTGTTACTGACGTTCTGGACTTTACAGTGTGTTACTGATACTCTGATATTACAGTGTGTTACTGACACTCTGACATTACAGTGTGTTACTGACGCTCTGACATTACAGTGCGTTACTGACACTCTGACATTACAGTGTGATACTGACATTCTGACATTACAGTGTGTTACTGACACTCTGATATTTCCGTGTGTAACTGATACTCTGACGTTACAGTGTGTTACTAACACTCTGACATGACAGTGTGTTACTGACACTCTGACATTACAGTGTTTTACTGACACTGACGTTACAGTGTGTTACTGACACTCTGACATTACAGTGTTTAACTGACACTCTGACAATACGGTGTGTTACTAACACTCTGACAGGTCAGTGTGTTACTGACACTCTGACATTACCGTGTTTTACTGACACTCCGATATTACAGTGTGTTACCAAGACTCTGATATTACAGTGTGTTACTGACACTCTGACATGACATGTGTGTTACTAACACTCTGACATTACAGTGTGTTACTGATGCTCTGACATTACAGTGTGTTACTAACACTCTGACATTACAGTGTGTTACTGACGCTCTGACATTACAGTGTGTTACTAACACTCTGACATTACAGTGTGTTACTGACGCTCTGACATTACAGTGTGTTATTGACACTCTGATAATACAGTGTGTTACTGACACTCTGACATTACAGTGTGTTACTGATACTCTGAAATACAGTGTGTTACTGACACTCTGACATTACAGTGTGTTACTGACACTCTGACATTACAGTGTGTTACTGATACCCTGATAATACAGTGTGTTACTGACACTCTGACATTACAGTGTGTTAGTGATACTCTGACATTGCAGTGTGTTACTGACACTCTGAAATACAGTGTGTTACTGACACTCTGACATTACAGTGTGTTACTAATGCTCTGACATTACAGTGTGTTACTGACACTCTGACATTACAGCGTGTTACTGACACTCTGACATTACAGTGTGTTACTGACACTCTGATAATACAGTGTGTTACTGACACTCTGACATTGCAGTGTGTTACTAACGCTCTGACATTACAGTGTGTTACTGACACTCTGATAATACAGTGTGTTACTGACATTCTGACATTGCAGTGTGTTACTGACACTCTGATAATACAGTGTGTTACTGACATTCTGACATTACAGTGTGTTACTGACATTCTGACATTACAGTGTGTTACTGACACTCTGATATTACAGTGTGTTACTGACATTCTGACATTACAGTGTGTTACTGACACTCTGACATTACAGTGTGTTACTGACACTCTGATAATACAGTGTGTTACTGACACTCTGACATTACAGTGTGTTACTGACACTCTGAAACTACAGTGTGTTACTGACACTCTGATAATACAGTGTGTTACTGACATTCTGACGTTACAGTGCGTTACTGACACTCTGATATTACAGTGTGTTACTGACATTCTGACATTACAGTGCGTTACTGACACTCTGATAATACAGTGTGTTACTGACATTCTGACATTACAGTGTGTTACTGACACTCTGACATTACAGTGTGTTACTGACACTCTGACTTTACAGTGTGTTACTGACGCTCTGACATTACAGTGCGTTACTGACACTCTGACATTACAGTGTGTTACTGACGTTCTGGACATTACAGTGTGTTACTGATACTCTGATATTACAGTGTGTTACTGACACTCTGACATTACAGTGTGTTACTGACGCTCTGACATTACAGTGCGTTACTGACACTCTGACATTACAGTGTGATACTGACATTCTGACATTACAGTGTGTTACTGACACTCTGATATTTCCGTGTGTAACTGACACTCTGACGTTACAGTGTGTTACTAACACTCTGACATGACAGTGTGTTACTGACACTCTGACATTACAGTGTTTTACTGACACTGACGTTACAGTGTGTTACTGACACTCTGACATTACAGTGTTTAACTGACACTCTGACAATACGGTGTGTTACTAACACTCTGACAGGTCAGTGTGTTACTGACACTCTGACATTACCGTGTTTTACTGACACTCCGATATTACAGTGTGTTACCAAGACTCTGATATTACAGTGTGTTACTGACACTCTGACATTACAGTGTGTTACTGACACTCTGATAATACAGTGTGTTACTGACACTCTGACATTACAGTGTGTTACTGACACTCTGAAACTACAGTGTGTTACTGACACTCTGATAATACAGTGTGTTACTGACATTCTGACATTACAGTGCGTTACTGACACTCTGATATTACAGTGTGTTACTGACATTCTGACATTACAGTGCGTTACTGACATTCTGATTATACAGTGTGTTACTGACATTCTGACATTACAGTGTGTTACTGACACTCTGACATTACAGTGTGTTACTGACACTCTGACTTTACAGTGTGTTACTGACGCTCTGACATTACAGTGCGTTACTGACACTCTGACATTACAGTGTGTTACTGACGTTCTGGACATTACAATGTGTTACTGATACTCTGATAATACAGTGTGTTACTGACACTCTGACATTACAGTGTGTTACTGACGCTCTGACATTACAGTGCGTTACTGACACTCTGACATTACAGTGTGATACTGACATTCTGACATTACAGTGTGTTAGTGACACTCTGATATTTCTGTGTGTAACTGACACTCTGACGTTACAGTGTGTTACTAACACTCTGACATGACAGTGTGTTACTGACACTCTGACATTACAGTGTTTTACTGACACTGACGTTACAGTGTGTTACTGACACTCTGTCATTACAGTGTTTAACTGACACTCTGACAATACGGTGTGTTACTAACACTCTGACAGGTCAGTGTGTTACTGACAGTCTGACATTACCGTGTTTTACTGACACTCCGATATTACAGTGTGTTACCAAGACTCTGATATTACAGTGTGTTACTGACACTCTGACATGACATGTGTGTTACTAACACTCTGACATTACAGTGTGTTACTGACGCTCTGACATTACAGTGTGTTACTAACACTCTGACATTACAGTGTGTTACTGACGCTCTGACATTACAGTGTGTTACTAACACTCTGACATTACAGTGTGTTACTGACGCTCTGACATTACAGTGTGTTATTGACACTCTGATAATACAGTGTGTTACTGACACTCTGACATTACAGTGTGTTACTGATACCCTGATAATACAGTGTGTTACTGACACTCTGACATTACAGTGTGTTAGTGATACTCTGACATTGCAGTGTGTTACTGACACTCTGAAATACAGTGTGTTACTGACACTCTGACATTACAGTGTGTTACTAATGCTCTGACATTACAGTGTGTTACTGACACTCTGACATTACAGCGTGTTACTGACACTCTGACATTACAGTGTGTTACTGACACTCTGATAATACAGTGTGTTACTGACACTCTGACATTGCAGTGTGTTACTAACGCTCTGACATTGCAGTGTGTTACTAATGCTCTGACATTACAGTGTGTTACTGACACTCTGACATTACAGTGTGTTACTAATGCTCTGACATTACAGTGTGTTGCTGACACTCTGACATTACAGTGTGTTACTGACGTTCTGGACATTACAGTGTGTTACTGACACTCTGACATTACAGCGTGTTACTGACACTCTGACATTACAGTGTGTTACTGACACTCTGATAATACAGTGTGTTACTGACACTCTGACATTGCAGTGTGTTACTAACGCTCTGACATTACAGTGTGTTACTGACACTCTGACATTACAGCGTGTTACTGACACTCTGACATTACAGTGTGTTACTGACACTCTGATAATACAGTGTGTTACTGACATTCTGACATTACAGTGTGTTACTGACACTCTGACATTACAGTGTTTTACTGACGTTCTGGACATTACAGTGTGTTACTGATGCTCTGATATTACAGTGTGTTACTGATACTCTGACATTACAGTGTGTTACAGACACTCTGACTTTACAGTGTGTTACTGACGCTCTGACATTACAGTGCGTTACTGACACTCTGACATTACAGTGTGCTACTGACGTTCTGGACATTACAGTGTGTTACTGATACTCTGATATTACAGTGTGTTACTGACACTCTGACATTACAGTGTGTTACTGACGCTCTGACATTACAGTGTGTTACTGACACTCTGACATTACAGTGTGATACTGACATTCTGACATTACAGTGTGTTACTGACACTCTGATATTTCCCTGTGTAACTGACACTCTGACGTTACAGTATGTTACTAACACTCTGACATTACAGTGTTTTACTGACACTGACGTTACAGTGCGTTACTGACCCTCTGACATTACAGTGTTTAACTGACACTCTGACAATACAGTGTGTTACTAACACTCTGACATGTCAGTGTGTTACTGACACTCTGACATTACCGTGTTTTACTGACACTCCGATATTACAGTGTGTTACCAAGACTCTGATATTACAGTGTGTTACTGACACTCTGACATGACATGTGTGTTACTAACACTCTGACATTACAGTGTGTTACTGACGCTCTGACATTACAGTGTGTTACTAACACTCTGACATTACAGTGTGTTACTGACGCTCTGACATTACAGTGTGTTATTGACACTCTGATAATACAGTGTGTTACTGACACTCTGACATTACAGTGTGTTACTGATACCCTGATAATACAGTGTGTTACTGACACTCTGACATTACAGTGTGTTAGTGATACTCTGACATTGCAGTGTGTTACTGACACTCTGAAATACAGTGTGTTACTGACACTCTGACATTACAGTGTGTTACTAATGCTCTGACATTACAGTGTGTTACTGACACTCTGACATTACAGCGTGTTACTGACACTCTGACATTACAGTGTGTTACTGACACTCTGATAATACAGTGTGTTACTGACACTCTGACATTGCAGTGTGTTACTAACGCTCTGACATTGCAGTGTGTTACTGACACTCTGACATTACAGCGTGTTACTGACACTCTGACATTACAGTGTGTTACTGACACTCTGATAATACAGTGTGTTACTGACACTCTGACATTGCAGTGTGTTACTAACGCTCTGACATTACAGTGTGTTACTGACACTCTGACATTACAGCGTGTTACTGACACTCTGACATTACAGTGTGTTACTGACACTCTGATAATACAGTGTGTTACTGACATTCTGACATTACAGTGTGTTACTGACACTCTGACATTACAGTGTTTTACTGACGTTCTGGACATTACAGTGTGTTACTGATGCTCTGATATTACAGTGTGTTACTGATACTCTGACATTACAGTGTGTTACAGACACTCTGACTTTACAGTGTGTTACTGACGCTCTGACATTACAGTGCGTTACTGACACTCTGACATTACAGTGTGCTACTGACGTTCTGGACATTACAGTGTGTTACTGATACTCTGATATTACAGTGTGTTACTGACACTCTGACATTACAGTGTGTTACTGACGCTCTGACATTACAGTGTGTTACTGACACTCTGACATTACAGTGTGATACTGACATTCTGACATTACAGTGTGTTACTGACACTCTGATATTTCCCTGTGTAACTGACACTCTGACGTTACAGTGTGTTACTAACACTCTGACATTACAGTGTTTTACTGACACTGACGTTACAGTGTGTTACTGACCCTCTGACATTACAGTGTTTAACTGACACTCTGACAATACAGTGTGTTACTAACACTCTGACATGTCAGTGTGTTACTGACACTCTGACATTACCGTGTTTTACTGACACTCCGATATTACAGTGTGTTACCAAGACTCTGATATTACAGTGTGTTACTGACACTCTGACATGACATGTGTGTTACTAACACTCTGACATTACAGTGTGTTACTGACGCTCTGACATTACAGTGTGTTACTAACACTCTGACATTACAGTGTGTTACTGACGCTCTGACATTACAGTGTGTTACTAACACTCTGACATTACAGTGTGTTACTGACGCTCTGACATTATAGTGTGTTATTGACACTCTGATAATAGTGTGTTACTGACACTCTGACATTACAGTGTGTTACTGATACTCTGACATTGCAGTGTGTTACTGACACTCTGAAATACAGTGTGTTACTGACACTCTGACATTACAGTGTGTAACTGATACTCTGATAATACAGTGTGTTGCTGACACTCTGACATGACAGTGTGTTACTGATACTCTGACATTACAGAGTGATACTGATACTCTGACATTACAGTGCGTTACTGACACTCTGAAATTACAGTGTGTTACTGATACTCTGATATTACAGTGAATTACTGATACTCTGACATTTCAGTGTGTTACTGACACTCTGACATTACAGTGTGTTATTGATACTCTGACATTACAGTGTGTTACTGACACTCTGACATGACAGTGTGTTACTGACACTCGGAAATTACAGTGTGTTACTGACACTCTGACATTACAGTGTGTTACTGATACTCTGATAATACAGTGTGTTACTGATACTCTGACATTACAGTGTGTTACTGACACTCTGACATTACAGTGTGTTACTGACGCTCTGACATTACAGTGCGTTACTGACCCTCTGACATTACAGTGTGTTACTGACGCTCTGACATTTCAGTGTGTTACTGACACTCTGACATTACAGTGTGTTATTGATACTCTGACATTACAGTGTGTTACTGACACTCTGACATGACAGTGTGTTACTGACACTCGGAAATTACAGTGTGTTACTGACACTCTGACATTACAGTGTGTTACTGATACTCTGATAATACAGTGTGTTACTGATACTCTGACATTACAGTGTGTTACTGACACTCTGACATTACAGTGTGTTACTGACGCTCTGACATTACAGTGCGTTACTGACGCTCTGACATTACAGTGTGATACTGACATTCTGACATTACAGTGTGTTACTGACACTCTGATATTTCCGTGTGTTACTGATACTCTGACATTACAGTGTGTTACTGACACCTTGACATTACAGTGTGTTACTTACACTCTGACATTACAGTGTTTTACTGACACTCTGACATTACAGTGTGATACTGACATTCTGACATTACAGTGTATTACTCACGTTCTGGACATTACTGTGTGTTACTGATACTCTGACATTACAGTGTGTTAATGACACTCTGACATTACAGTGTGTTACTGACGTTCTGGACATTACAGTGTGTTACTGATACTCTGACATTACAGTGTGTTACTGACACTCTGACATTACAGTGTGTTAATGACACTCTGACATTACAGTGTGTTACTGACGTTCTGGACATTACAGTGTGTTACTGATACTCTGACATTACAGTGTGTTACTGACACTCTGACATTACAGTGTGTTACTGACGTTCTGGACATTACAGTGTGTTACTGACACTCTGACATTACAGTGTGTTAATGACACTCTGACATTACAGTGTGTTACTGACGCTCTGAAATTACAGTGTGTTACTGATACTCTGACATTACAGTGTGTTACTGACACTCTGACATTACAGTGTGTTAATGACACTCTGACATTACAGTGTGTTACTGACGTTCTGGACATTACAGTGTGTTACTGATACTCTGACATTACAGTGTGTTACTGACACTCTGACTTTACAGTGTGTTACTGACGCTCTGACATTACAGTGCGTTACTGACACTCTGACATTACAGTGTGATACTGACATTCTGACATTACAGTGTGTTACTGACACTCTCACATTACAGTGTTTTACTGACACTGACGTTACAGTGTGTTACTGACACTCTGACATTACAGTGTGATACTGACATTCTGACATTACAGTGTGTTACTGACACTCTGATATTTCCGTGTGTAACTGACACTCTGACGTTACAGTGTGTTACTAACACTCTGACATGACATTGTGTTACTGACACTCTGTCATTACAGTGTTTTACTGACACTGACGTTACAGTGTGTTACTGACACTCTGACATTACAGTGTTTAACTGACACTCTGACAATACGGTGTGTTACTAACACTCTGACAGGTCAGTGTGTTACTGACACTCTGACATTACCGTGTTTTACTGACACTCCGATATTACAGTGTGTTACCAAGACTCTGATATTACAGTGTGTTACTGACACTCTGACATGACATGTGTGTTACTAACACTCTGACATTACAGTGTGTTACTGACGCTCTGACATTACAGTGTGTTACTAACACTCTGACATTACAGTGTGTTACTGACGCTCTGACATTACAGTGTGTTACTAACACTCTGACATTACAGTGTGTTACTGACGCTCTGACATTACAGTGTGTTATTGACACTCTGATAATACAGTGTGTTACTGACACTCTGACATTACAGTGTGTTACTGATACTCTGAAATACAGTGTGTTACTGACACTCTGACATTACAGTGTGTTACTGACACTCTGACATTACAGTGTGTTACTGATACCCTGATAATACAGTGTGTTACTGACACTCTGACATTCCAGTGTGTTAGTGATACTCTGACATTGCAGTGTGTTACTGACACTCTGAAATACATTGTGTTACTGACACTCTGACATTACAGTGTGTTACTAATGCTCTGACATTACAGTGTGTTACTGACACTCTGACATTACAGCGTGTTACTGACACTCTGACATTACAGTGTGTTACTGACACTCTGATAATACAGTGTGTTACTGACACTCTGACATTGCAGTGTGTTAGTAACGCTCTGACATTACAGTGTGTTACTGACACTCTGACATTACAGCGTGTTACTGACCCTCTGACATTACAGTGTGTTACTGACACTCTGATAATACAGTGTGTTACTGACACTCTGACATTGCAGTGTGTTACTAACGCTCTGACATTACAGTGTGTTACTGACACTCTGACATTACAGCGTGTTACTGACACTCTGACATTACAGTGTGTTACTGACACTCTGATAATACAGTGTGTTACTGACATTCTGACGTTACAGTGTGTTACTGACACTCTGACATTACAGTGTTTTACTGACGTTCTGGACATTACAGTGTGTTACTGATACTCTGATATTACAGTGTGTTACTGATACTCTGACATTACAGTGTGTTACAGACACTCTGACTTTACAGTGTGTTACTGACGCTCTGACATTACAGTGCGTTACTGACACTCTGACATTACAGTGTGTTACTGACGTTCTGGACATTACAGTGTGTTACTGATACTCTGATATTACAGTGTGTTACTGACACTCTGACATTACAGTGTGTTACTGACGCTCTGACATTACAGTGCGTTACTGACACTCTGACATTACAGTGTGATACTGACATTCTGACATTACAGTGTGTTACTGACACTCTCACATTACAGTGTTTTACTGACACTGACGTTACAGTGTGTTACTGACACTCTGACATTACAGTGTTTAACTGACACTCTGACAATACAGTGTGTTACTAACACTCTGACATGTCAGTGTGTTACTGACACTCTGACATTACTGTGTTTTACTGACACTCCGATATTACAGTGTGTTACCAAGACTCTGATATTACAGTGTGTTACTGACACTCTGACATGACATGTGTGTTACTAACACTCTGACATTACAGTGTGTTACTGACGCTCTGACATTACAGTGTGTTACTAACACTCTGACATTACAGTGTGTTACTGACGCTCTGACATTACAGTGTGTTACTAACACTCTGAAAGAACAGTGTGTTACTGACGCTCTGAAATTGCAGTGTGTTATTGACAATCTGATAATACAGTGTGTTACTGACACTCTGACATTACAGTGTGTTACTGATACTCTGAAATACAGTGTGTTACTGACACTCTGACATGACAGTGTGTTACTGACACTCTGACATTACAGTGTGTTACTGATACTCTGATAATACAGTGTGTTACTGACACTCTGACATTACAGTGTGTTAGTGATACTCTGACATTGCAGTGTGTTACTGACACTCTGAAATACAGTGTGTTACTGACACTCTGACATTACAGTGTGTTACTGACACTCTGATAATACAGTGTGTTACTGACACTCTGATAATACAGTGTGTTACTGACAATCTGACATTGCAGTGTGTTACTAACGCTCTGACATTACAGTGTGTTACTGACACTCTGATAATACAGTGTGTTACTGACATTCTGACATTGCAGTGTGTTACTAACGCTCTGACATTACAGTGTGTTACTGACACTCTGACATTACAGCGTGTTACTGACACTCTGACATTACAGTGTGTTACTGACACTCTGATAATACAGTGTGTTACTGACACTCTGATAATACAGTGTGTTACTGACACTCTGACATTGCAGTGTGTTACTAACGCTCTGACATTACAGTGTGTTACTGACACTCTGACATTACAGCGTGTTACTGACACTCTGACATTACAGTGTGTTACTGACACTCTGATAATACAGTGTGTTACTGACACTCTGACATTGCAGTGTGTTACTAACGCTCTGACATTACAGTGTGTTACTGACACTCTGATAATACAGTGTGTTACTGACATTCTGACATTGCAGTGTGTTACTGACACTCTGATAATACAGTGTGTTACTGACATTCTGACATTACAGTGTGTTACTGACATTCTGACATTACAGTGTGTTACTGATACTCTGATATTACAGTGTGTTACTGACATTCTGACATTACAGTGTGTTACTGACACTCTGATAATACAATGTGTTACTGACACTCTGACATTACAGTGTGTTACTGACACTCTGAAACTACAGTGTGTTACTGACACTCTGATAATACAGTGTGTTACTGACATTCTGACATTACAGTGCGTTACTGACACTCTGATATTACAGTGTGTTACTGACATTCTGACATTACAGTGCGTTACTGACACTCTGATAATACAGTGTGTTACTGACATTCTGACATTACAGTGTGTTACTGACACTCTGACATTACAGTGTGTTACTGACACTCTGACTTTACAGTGTGTTAATGACGTTCTGGACATTACAGTGTGTTACTGATACTCTGATATTACAGTGTGTTACTGACACTCTGACATTACAGTGTGTTACTGACGCTCTGACATTACAGTGCGTTACTGACACTCTGACATTACAGTGTGATACTGACATTCTGACATTACAGTGTGTTACTGACACTCTGATATTTCCGTGTGTAACTGACACTCTGACGTTACAGTGTGTTACTAACACTCTGACATGACAGTGTGTTACTGACACTCTGACATTACAGTGTTTTACTGACACTGACGTTACAGTGTGTTACTGACACTCTGACATTACAGTGTTTAACTGACACTCTGACAATACGGTGTGTTACTAACACTCTGACAGGTCAGTGTGTTACTGACACTCTGACATTACCGTGTTTTACTGACACTCCGATATTACAGTGTGTTACCAAGACTCTGATATTACAGTGTGTTACTGACACTCTGACATTACAGTGTGTTACTGACACTCTGATAATACAGTGTGTTACTGACACTCTGACATTACAGTGTGTTACTGACACTCTGAAACTACAGTGTGTTACTGACACTCTGATAATACAGTGTGTTACTGACATTCTGACATTACAGTGCGTTACTGACACTCTGATATTACAGTGTGTTACTGACATTCTGACATTACAGTGCGTTACTGACACTCTGATTATACAGTGTGTTACTGACATTCTGACATTACAGTGTGTTACTGACACTCTGACATTACAGTGTGTTACTGACACTCTGACTTTACAGTGTGTTACTGACGCTCTGACATTACAGTGCGTTACTGACACTCTGACATTACAGTGTGTTACTGACGTTCTGGACATTACAGTGTGTTACTGATACTCTGATAATACAGTGTGTTACTGACACTCTGACATTACAGTGTGTTATTGACACTCTGATAATACAGTGTGTTACTGACACTCTGACATTACAGTGTGTTACTGATACCCTGATAATACAGTGTGTTACTGACACTCTGACATTACAGTGTGTTAGTGATACTCTGACATTGCAGTGTGTTACTGACACTCTGAAATACAGTGTGTTACTGACACTCTGACATTACAGTGTGTTACTGACGCTCTGACATTACAGTGCGTTACTGACACTCTGACATTACAGTGTGATACTGACATTCTGACATTACAGTGTGTTAGTGACACTCTGATATTTCTGTGTGTAACTGACACTCTGACGTTACAGTGTGTTACTAACACTCTGACATGACAGTGTGTTACTGACACTCTGACATTACAGTGTTTTACTGACACTGACGTTACAGTGTGTTACTGACACTCTGACATTACAGTGTTTAACTGACACTCTGACAATACGGTGTGTTACTAACACTCTGACAGGTCAGTGTGTTACTGACACTCTGACATTACCGTGTTTTACTGACACACCGATATTACAGTGTGTTACCAGGACTCTGATATTACAGTGTGTTACTGACACTCTGACATGACATGTGTGTTACTAACACTCTGACATTACAGTGTGTTACTGACGCTCTGACATTACAGTGTGTTACTAACACTCTGACATTACAGTGTGTTACTGACGCTCTGACATTACAGTGTGTTACTAACACTCTGACATTACAGTGTGTTACTGACGCTCTGACATTACAGTGTGTTATTGACACTCTGATAATAACGTGTGTTACTGACACTCTGACATTACAGTGTGTTACTGATACCCTGATAATACAGTGTGTTACTGACACTCTGACATTACAGTGTGTTAGTGATACTCTGACATTGCAGTCTGTTACTGACACTCTGAAATACAGTGTGTTACTGACACTCTGACATTACAGTGTGTTACTAATGCTCTGACATTACAGTGTGTTACTGACACTCTGACATTACAGCGTGTTACTGACACTCTGACATTACAGTGTGTTACTGACACTCTGATAATACAGTGTGTTACTGACACTCTGACATTGCAGTGTGTTACTAACGCTCTGACATTACAGTGTGTTACTGACACTCTGACATTACAGCGTGTTACTGACACTCTGACATTACAGTGTGTTACTGACACTCTGATAATACAGTGTGTTACTGACACTCTGACATTGCAGTGTGTTACTAACGCTCTGACATTACAGTGTGTTACTGATACTCTGATAATACAGTGTGTTACTGACATTCTGACATTGCAGTGTGTTACTGACACTCTGATAATACAGTGTGTTACTGACATTCTGACATTACAGTGTGTTACTGACACTCTGACTTTACAGTGTGTTACTGACGCTCTGACATTACAGTGCGTTACTGACACTCTGACATTACAGTGTGTTACTGACGTTCTGGACATTACAGTGTGTTACTGATACTCTGATATTACAGTGTGTTACTGACACTCTGACATTACAGTGTGTTACTGACGCTCTGACATTACAGTGCGTTACTGACACTCTGACATTACAGTGTGATACTGACATTCTGACATTACAGTGTGTTACTGACACTCTGATATTTCCGTGTGTAACTGACACTCTGACGTTACAGTGTGTTACTAACACTCTGACATGACAGTGTGTTACTGACACTCTGACATTACAGTGTTTTACTGACACTGACGTTACAGTGTGTTACTGACACTCTGACATTACAGTGTTTAACTGACACTCTGACAATACGGTGTGTTACTAACACTCTGACAGGTCAGTGTGTTACTGACACTCTGACATTACCGTGTTTTACTGACACTCCGATATTACAGTGTGTTACCAAGACTCTGATATTACAGTGTGTTACTGACACTCTGACATTACAGTGTGTTACTGACACTCTGATAATACAGTGTGTTACTGACACTCTGACATTACAGTGTGTTACTGACACTCTGAAACTACAGTGTGTTACTGACACTCTGATAATACAGTGTGTTACTGACATTCTGACATTACAGTGCGTTACTGACACTCTGATATTACAGTGTGTTACTGACATTCTGACATTACAGTGTGTTACTGACACTCTGATTATACAGTGTGTTACTGACATTCTGACATTACAGTGTGTTACTGACACTCTGACATTACAGTGTGTTACTGACACTCTGACTTTACAGTGTGTTACTGACGCTCTGACATTACAGTGCGTTACTGACACTCTGACATTACAGTGTGTTACTGACGTTCTGGACATTACAGTGTGTTACTGATACTCTGATAATACAGTGTGTTACTGACACTCTGACATTACAGTGTGTTATTGACACTCTGATAATACAGTGTGTTACTGACACTCTGACATTACAGTGTGTTACTGATACCCTGATAATACAGTGTGTTACTGACACTCTGACATTACAGTGTGTTAGTGATACTCTGACATTGCAGTGTGTTACTGACACTCTGAAATACAGTGTGTTACTGACACTCTGACATTACAGTGTGTTACTGACGCTCTGACATTACAGTGCGTTACTGACACTCTGACATTACAGTGTGATACTGACATTCTGACATTACAGTGTGTTAGTGACTCTCTGATATTTCTGTGTGTAACTGACACTCTGACGTTACAGTGTGTTACTAACACTCTGACATGACAGTGTGTTACTGACACTCTGACATTACAGTGTTTTACTGACACTGACGTTACAGTGTGTTACTGACACTCTGACATTACAGTGTTTAACTGACACTCTGACAATACGGTGTGTTACTAACACTCTGACAGGTCAGTGTGTTACTGACACTCTGACATTACCGTGTTTTACTGACACACCGATATTACAGTGTGTTACCAAGACTCTGATATTACAGTGTGTTACTGACACTCTGACATGACATGTGTGTTACTAACACTCTGACATTACAGTGTGTTACTGACGCTCTGACATTACAGTGTGTTACTAACACTCTGACATTACAGTGTGTTACTGACGCTCTGACATTACAGTGTGTTACTAACACTCTGACATTACAGTGTGTTACTGAAGCTCTGACATTACAGTGTGTTATTGACACTCTGATAATACAGTGTGTTACTGACACTCTGACATTACAGTGTGTTACTGATACCCTGATAATACAGTGTGTTACTGACACTCTGACATTACAGTGTGTTAGTGATACTCTGACATTGCAGTGTGTTACTGACACTCTGAAATACAGTGTGTTACTGACACTCTGACATTACAGTGTGTTACTAATGCTCTGACATTACAGTGTGTTACTGACACTCTGACATTACAGCGTGTTACTGACACTCTGACATTACAGTGTGTTACTGACACTCTGATAATACAGTGTGTTACTGACACTCTGACATTG
Source organism: Heterodontus francisci (assembly GCF_036365525.1). NCBI lineage: Eukaryota > Metazoa > Chordata > Chondrichthyes > Heterodontiformes > Heterodontidae > Heterodontus > Heterodontus francisci. The sequence continues at coordinate 88,213,766 of NC_090390.1, forward strand.
CAGTGTGTTACTAACGCTCTGACATTACAGTGTGTTACTGACACTCTGACATTACAGCGTATTACTGACACTCTGACATTACAGTGTGTTACTGACACTCTGATAATACAGTGTGTTACTGACACTCTGACATTGCAGTGTGTTACTAACGCTCTGACATTACAGTGTGTTACTGACACTCTGATAATACAGTGTGTTACTGACATTCTGACATTGCAGTGTGTTACTGACACTCTGATAATACAGTGTGTTACTGACATTCTGACATTACAGTGTGTTACTGACATTCTGACATTACAGTGTGTTACTGACACTCTGATATTACAGTGTGTTACTGACATTCTGACATTACAGTGTGTTACTGACACTCTGATAATGCAGTGTGTTACTGACACTCTGACATTACAGTGTGTTACTGACACTCTGAAACTACAGTGTGTTACTGACACTCTGTTAATACAGTGTGTTACTGACATTCTGACATTACAGTGCGTTACTGACACTCTGATATTACAGTGTGTTACTGACATTCTGACATTACAGTGCGTTACTGACACTCTGATAATACAGTGTGTTACTGACATTCTGACATTACAGTGTGTTACTGACACTCTGACATTACAGTGTGTTACTGACACTCTGACTTTACAGTGTGTTACTGACGCTCTGACATTACAGTGCGTTACTGACACTCTGACATTACAGTGTGTTACTGACGTTCTGGACATTACAGTGTGTTACTGATACTCTGATATTACAGTGTGTTACTGACACTCTGACATTACAGTGTGTTACTGACGCTCTGACATTACAGTGCGTTACTGACACTCTGACATTACAGTGTGATACTGACATTCTGACATTACAGTGTGTTACTGACACTCTGATATTTCCGTGTGTAACTGACACTCTGACGTTACAGTGTGTTACTAACACTCTGACATGACAGTGTGTTACTGACACTCTGACATTACAGTGTTTTACTGACACTGACGTTACAGTGTGTTACTGACACTCTGACATTACAGTGTTTAACTGACACTCTGACAATACGGTGTGTTACTAACACTCTGACAGGTCAGTGTGTTACTGACACTCTGACATTACCGTGTTTTACTGACACTCCGATATTACAGTGTGTTACCAAGACTCTGATATTACAGTGTGTTACTGACACTCTGACATTACAGTGTGTTACTGACACTCTGATAATACAGTGTGTTACTGACACTCTGACATTACAGTGTGTTACTGACACTCTGAAACTACAGTGTGTTACTGACACTCAGATAATACAGTGTGTTACTGACATTCTGACATTACAGTGCGTTACTGACACTCTGATATTACAGTGTGTTACTGACATTCTGACATTACTGTGCGTTACTGACACTCTGATTATACAGTGTGTTACTGACATTCTGACATTACAGTGTGTTACTGACACTCTGACATTACAGTGTGTTACTGACACTCTGACTTTACAGTGTGTTACTGACGCTCTGACATTACAGTGCGTTACTGACACTCTGACATTACAGTGTGTTACTGACGTTCTGGACATTACAGTGTGTTACTGATACTCTGATAATACAGTGTGTTACTGACACTCTGACATTACAGTGTGTTAGTGATACTCTGACATTGCAGTGTGTTACTGACACTCTGAAATACAGTGTGTTACTGACACTCTGACATTACAGTGTGTTACTGACGCTCTGACATTACAGTGCGTTACTGACACTCTGACATTACAGTGTGATACTGACATTCTGACATTACAGTGTGTTAGTGACACTCTGATATTTCTGTGTGTAACTGACACTCTGACGTTACAGTGTGTTACTAACACTCTGACATGACAGTGTGTTACTGACACTCTGACATTACAGTGTTTTACTGACACTGACGTTACAGTGTGTTACTGACACTCTGACATTACAGTGTTTAACTGACACTCTGACAATACGGTGTGTTACTAACACTCTGACAGGTCAGTGTGTTACTGACACTCTGACATTACCGTGTTTTACTGACACTCCGATATTACAGTGTGTTACCAAGACTCTGATATTACAGTGTGTTACTGACACTCTGACATGACATGTGTGTTACTAACACTCTGACATTACAGTGTGTTACTGACGCTCTGACATTACAGTGTGTTACTAACACTCTGACATTACAGTGTGTTACTGACGCTCTGACATTACAGTGTGTTACTAACACTCTGACATTACAGTGTGTTACTGACGCTCTGACATTACAGTGTGTTATTGACACTCTGATAATACAGTGTGTTACTGACACTCTGACATTACAGTGTGTTACTGATACCCTGATAATACAGTGTGTTACTGACACTCTGACATTACAGTGTGTTATTGATACTCTGACATTGCAGTGTGTTACTGACACTCTGAAATACAGTGTGTTACTGACACTCTGACATTACAGTGTGTTACTAATGCTCTGACATTACAGTGTGTTACTGACACTCTGACATTACAGCGTGTTACTGACACTCTGACATTACAGTGTGTTACTGACACTCTGATAATACAGTGTGTTACTGACACTCTGACATTGCAGTGTGTTACTAACGCTCTGACATTGCAGTGTGTTACTGACACTCTGACATTACAGCGTGTTACTGACACTCTGACATTACAGTGTGTTACTGACACTCTGATAATACAGTGTGTTACTGACACTCTGACATTGCAGTGTGTTACTAACGCTCTGACATTACAGTGTGTTACTGACACTCTGACATTACAGCGTGTTACTGACACGCTGACATTACAGTGTGTTACTGACACTCTGACATTACAGTGTGTTACTGATACTCGGATAATACAGTGTGTTACTGACAATATGACATTACAGTGTGTTAGTGATACTCTGACATTGCAGTGTGTTACTGACACTCTGAAATACAGTGTGTTACTGACACTCTGACATTACAGTGTGTTACTGACACTCTGATAATACAGTGTGTTACTGACACTCTGATAATACAGTGTGTTACTGACAATCTGACATTGCAGTGTGTTACTAACGCTCTGACATTACAGTGTGTTACTGACACTCTGATAATACAGTGTGTTACTGACATTCTGACATTGCAGTGTGTTACTAACGCTCTGACATTACAGTGTGTTACTGACACTCTGACATTACAGCGTGTTACTGACACTCTGACATTACAGTGTGTTACTGACACTCTGATAATACAGTGTGTTACTGACACTCTGATAATACAGTGTGTTACTGACACTCTGACATTGCAGTGTGTTACTAACGCTCTGACATTACAGTGTGTTACTGACACTCTGACATTACAGCGTGTTACTGACACTCTGACATTACAGTGTGTTACTGACACTCTGATAATACAGTGTGTTACTGACACTCTGACATTGCAGTGTGTTACTAACGCTCTGACATTACAGTGTGTTACTGACACTCTGATAATACAGTGTGTTACTGACATTCTGACATTGCAGTATGTTACTGACACTCTGATAATACAGTGTGTTACTGACATTCTGACATTACAGTGTGTTACTGACACTCTGATATTACAGTGTGTTACTGACATTCTGACATTACAGTGTGTTACTGACACTCTGATAATACAGTGTGTTACTGACACTCTGACATTACAGTGTGTTACTGACACTCTGAAACTACAGTGTGTTACTGACACTCTGATAATACAGTGTGTTACTGACATTCTGACGTTACAGTGCGTTACTGACACTCTGATATTACAGTGTGTTACTGACATTCTGACATTACAGTGCGTTACTGACACTCTGATAATACAGTGTGTTACTGACATTCTGACATTACAGTGTGTTACTGACACTCTGACATTACAGTGTGTTACTGACACTCTGACTTTACAGTGTGTTACTGACGCTCTGACATTACAGTGCGTTACTGACACTCTGACATTACAGTGTGTTACTGACGTTCTGGACATTACAGTGAGTTACTGATACTCTGATATTACAGTGTGTTACTGACACTCTGACATTACAGTGTGTTACTGACGCTCTGACATTACAGTGCGTTACTGACACTCTGACATTACAGTGTGATACTGACATTCTGACATTACAGTGTGTTACTGACACTCTGATATTTCCGTGTGTAACTGACACTCTGACGTTACAGTGTGTTACTAACACTCTGACATGACAGTGTGTTACTGACACTCTGACATTACAGTGTTTTACTGACACTGACGTTACAGTGTGTTACTGACACTCTGACATTACAGTGTTTAACTGACACTCTGACAATACGGTGTGTTACTAACACTCTGACAGGTCAGTGTGTTACTGACACTCTGACATTACCGTGTTTTACTGACACTCCGATATTACAGTGTGTTACCAAGACTCTGATATTACAGTGTGTTACTGACACTCTGACATTACAGTGTGTTACTGACACTCTGATAATACAGTGTGTTACTGACACTCTGACATTACAGTGTGTTACTGACACTCTGAAACTACAGTGTGTTACTGACACTCTGATAATACAGTGTGTTACTGACATTCTGACATTACAGTGCGTTACTGACACTCTGATATTACAGTGTGTTACTGACATTCTGACATTACAGTGCGTTACTGACACTCTGATTATACAGTGTGTTACTGACATTCTGACATTACAGTGTGTTACTGACACTCTGACATTACAGTGTGTTACTGACACTCTGACTTTACAGTGTGTTACTGACGCTCTGACATTACAGTGCGTTACTGACACTCTGACATTACAGTGTGTTACTGACGTTCTGGACATTACAGTGTGTTACTGATACTCTGATAATACAGTGTGTTACTGACACTCTGACATTACAGTGTGTTATTGACACTCTGATAATACAGTGTGTTACTGACACTCTGACATTACAGTGTGTTACTGATACCCTGATAATACAGTGTGTTACTGACACTCTGACATTACAGTGTGTTAGTGATACTCTGACATTGCAGTGTGTTACTGACACTCTGAAATACAGTGTGTTACTGACACTCTGACATTACAGTGTGTTACTGACGCTCTGACATTACAGTGCGTTACTGACACTCTGACATTACAGTGTGATACTGACATTCTGACATTACAGTGTGTTACTGACACTCTGATATTTCTGTGTGTAACTGACACTCTGACGTTACAGTGTGTTACTAACACTCTGACATGACAGTGTGTTACTGACACTCTGACATTACAGTGTTTTACTGACACTGACGTTACAGTGTGTTACTGACACTCTGACATTACAGTGTTTAACTGACACTCTGACAATACGGTGTGTTACTAACACTCTGACAGGTCAGTGTGTTACTGACACTCTGACATTACCGTGTTTTACTGACACTCCGATATTACAGTGTGTTACCAAGACTCTGATATTACAGTGTGTTACTGACACTCTGACATGACATGTGTGTTACTAACACTCTGACATTACAGTGTGTTACTGACGCTCTGACATTACAGTGTGTTACTAACACTCTGACATTACAGTGTGTTACTGACGCTCTGACATTACAGTGTGTTACTAACACTCTGACATTACAGTGTGTTACTGACGCTCTGACATTACAGTGTGTTATTGACACTCTGATAATACAGTGTGTTACTGACACTCTGACATTACAGTGTGTTACTGATACCCTGATAATACAGTGTGTTACTGACACTCTGACATTACAGTGTGTTAGTGATACTCTGACATTGCAGTGTGTTACTGACACTCTGAAATACAGTGTGTTACTGACACTCTGACATTACAGTGTGTTACTAATGCTCTGACATTACAGTGTGTTACTGACACTCTGACATTACAGCGTGTTACTGACACTCTGACATTACAGTGTGTTACTGACACTCTGATAATACAGTGTGTTACTGACACTCTGACATTGCAGTGTGTTACTAACGCTCTGACATTGCAGTGTGTTACTGACACTCTGACATTACAGCGTGTTACTGACACTCTGACATTACAGTGTGTTACTGACACTCTGATAATACAGTGTGTTACTGACACTCTGACATTGCAGTGTGTTACTAACGCTCTGACATTACAGTGTGTTACTGACACTCTGACATTACAGCGTGTTACTGACACTCTGACATTACAGTGTGTTACTGACACTCTGATAATACAGTGTGTTACTGACATTCTGACATTACAGTGTGTTACTGACACTCTGACATTACAGTGTGTTACAGACACTCTGACTTTACAGTGTGTTACTGACGCTCTGACATTACAGTGCGTTACTGACACTCTGACATTACAGTGTGCTACTGACGTTCTGGACATTACAGTGTGTTACTGATACTCTGATATTACAGTGTGTTACTGACACTCTGACATTACAGTGTGTTACTGACGCTCTGACATTACAGTGTGTTACTGACACTCTGACATTACAGTATGATATTGGCATTCTGACATTACAGTGTGTTACTGACACTCTGATATTTCCCTGTGTAACTGACACTCTGACGTTACAGTGTGTTACTAACACTCTGACATTACAGTGTTTTACTGACACTGAAGTTACAGTGTGTTACTGACCCTCTGACATTACAGTGTTTAACTGACACTCTGACAATACAGTGTGTTACTAACACTCTGACATGTCAGTGTGTTACTGACACTCTGACGTTACCGTGTTTTACTGACACTCCGATATTACAGTGTGTTACCAAGACTCTGATATTACAGTGTGTTACTGACACTCTGACATGACATGTGTGTTACTAACACTCTGACATTACAGTGTGTTACTGACGCTCTGACATTACAGTGTGTTACTAACACTCTGACATTACAGTGTGTTACTGACGCTCTGACATTACAGTGTGTTACTAACACTCTGACATTACAGTGTGTTACTGACGCTCTGACATTACAGTGTGTTATTGACACTCTGATAATACAGTGTGTTACTGACACTCTGACATTACAGTGTGTTACTGATACTCTGACATTGCAGTGTGTTACTGACACTCTGAAATACAGTGTGTTACTGACACTCTGACATTACAGTGTGTAACTGATACTCTGATAATACAGTGTGTTGCTGACACTCTGACATGACAGTGTGTTACTGACACTCTGACATTACAGTGTGTTACTGATACTCTGACATTACAGAGTGATACTGATACTCTGACATTACAGTGCGTTACTGACACTCTGAAATTACAGTGTGTTACTGATACTCTGATATTACAGTGAATTACTGATACTCTGACATTTCAGTGTGTTACTGACACTCTGACATTACAGTGTGTTATTGATACTCTGACATTACAGTGTGTTACTGACACTCTGACATGACAGTGTGTTACTGACACTCGGAAATTACAGTGTGTTACTGACACTCTGACATTACAGTGTGTTACTGATACTCTGATAATACAGTGTGTTAGTGATACTCTGACATTACAGTGTGTTACTGACACTCTGACATTACAGTGTGTTACTGACGCTCTGACATTACAGTGCGTTACTGACACTCTGACATTACAGTGTGATACTGACATTCTGACATTACAGTGTGTTACTGACACTCTGATATTTCCGTGTGTTACTGATACTCTGACATTACAGTGTGTTACTGACACCTTGACATTACAGTGTGTTACTTACACTCTGACATTACAGTGTATTACTCACGTTCTGGACATTACAGTGTGTTACTGATACTCTGACATTACAGTGTGTTAATGACACTCTGCATTACAGTGTGTTACTGACGTTCTGGACATTACAGTGTGTTACTGATACTCTGACATTACAGTGTGTTATTGACACTCTGACATTACAGTGTGTTAATGACACTCTGACATTACAGTGTGTTACTGACGTTCTGGACATTACAGTGTGTTACTGATACTCAGACATTACAGTGTGTTACTGACACTCTGACATTACAGAGTGTTACTGACGTTCTGGACATTACAGTGTGTTACTGACACTCTGACATTACAGTGTGTTAATGACACTCTGACGTTACAGTGTGTTACTGACGCTCTGAAATTACAGTGTGTTACTGATACTCTGACATTACAGTGTGTTACTGACACTCTGACATTACAGTGTGTTAATGACACTCTGACATTACAGTGTGTTACTGACGTTCTGGACATTACAGTGTGTTACTGATACTCTGACATTACAGTGTGTTACTGACACTCTGACTTTACAGTGTGTTACTGACGCTCTGACATTACAGTGCGTTACTGACACTCTGACATTACAGTGCGTTACTGACGTTCTGGACATTACAGTGTGTTACTGATACTCTGATATTACAGTGTGTTACTGACACTCTGACATTCCAGTGTGTTACTGGCGCTCTGACATTACAGTGCGTTACTGACACTCTGACATTACAGTGTGATACTGACATTCTGACATTACAGTGTGTTACTGACACTCTGATATTTCCGTGTGTAACTGACACTCTGACGTTACAGTGTGTTACTAACACTCTGACATGACATTGTGTTACTGACACTCTGACATTACAGTGTTTTACTGACACTGACGTTACAGTGTGTTACTGACACTCTGACATTACAGTGTTTAACTGACACTCTGACAATACGGTGTGTTACTAACACTCTGACAGGTCAGTGTGTTACTGACACTCTGACATTACCGTGTTTTACTGACACTCCGATATTACAGTGTGTTACCAAGACTCTGATATTACAGTGTGTTACTGACACTCTGACATGACATGTGTGTTACTAACACTCTGACATTACAGTGTGTTACTGACGCTCTGACATTACAGTGTGTTACTAACACTCTGACATTACAGTGTGTTACTGACGCTCTGACATTACAGTGTGTTACTAACACTCTGACATTACAGTGTGTTACTGACGCTCTGACATTACAGTGTGTTATTGACACTCTGATAATACAGTGTGTTACTGACACTCTGACATTACAGAGTGTTACTGATACTCTGAAATACAGTGTGTTACTGACACTCTGACATTACAGTGTGTTACTGACACTCTGACATTACAGTGTGTTACTGATACCCTGATAATACAGTGTGTTACTGACACTCTGACATTCCAGTGTGTTAGTGATACTCTGACATTGCAGTGTGTTACTGACACTCTGAAATACATTGTGTTACTGACACTCTGACATTACAGTGTGTTACTAATGCTCTGACATTACAGTGTGTTACTGACACTCTGACATTACAGCGTGTTACTGACACTCTGACATTACAGTGTGTTACTGACACTCTGATAATACAGTGTGTTACTGACACTCTGACATTGCAGTGTGTTAGTAACGCTCTGACATTACAGTGTGTTACTGACACTCTGACATTACAGCGTGTTACTGACACTCTGACATTACAGTGTGTTACTGACACTCTGATAATACAGTGTGTTACTGACACTCTGACATTGCAGTGTGTTACTAACGCTCTGACATTACAGTGTGTTACTGACATTCTGACATTACAGCGTGTTACTGACACTCTGACATTACAGTGTGTTACTGACACTCTGATAATACAGTGTGTTACTGACATTCTGACGTTACAGTGTGTTACTGACACTCTGACATTACAGTGTTTTACTGACGTTCTGGACATTACAGTGTGTTACTGATACTCTGATATTACAGTGTGTTACTGATACTCTGACATTACAGTGTGTTACAGACACTCTGACTTTACAGTGTGTTACTGACGCTCTGACATTACAGTGCGTTACTGACACTCTGACATTACAGTGTGTTACTGACGTTCTGGACATTACAGTGTGTTACTGATAATCTGATATTACAGTGTGTTACTGACACTCTGACATTACAGTGTGTTACTGACGCTCTGACATTACAGTGCGTTACTGACACTCTGACATTACAGTGTGATACTGACATTCTGACATTACAGTGTGTTACTGACACTCTCACATTACAGTGTTTTACTGACACTGACGTTACAGTGTGTTACTGACACTCTGACATTACAGTGTTTAACTGACACTCTGACAATACAGTGTGTTACTAACACTCTGACATGTCAGTGTGTTACTGACACTCTGACATTACTGTGTTTTACTGACACTCCGATATTACAGTGTGATACCAAGACTCTGATATTACAGTGTGTTACTGACACTCTGACATGACATGTGTGTTACTAACACTCTGACATTACAGTGTGTTACTGACGCTCTGACATTACAGTGTGTTACTAACACTCTGACATTACAGTGTGTTACTGACGCTCTGACATTACAGTGTGTTACTAACACTCTGACATTACAGTGTGTTACTGACGCTCTGAAATTGCAGTGTGTTATTGACAATCTGATAATACAGTGTGTTACTGACACTCTGACATTACAGTGTGTTACTGATACTCTGAAATACAGTGTGTTACTGACACTCTGACATGACAGTGTGTTACTGACACTCTGACATTACAGTGTGTTACTGATACTCTGATAATACAGTGTGTTACTGACACTCTGACATTACAGTGTGTTAGTGATACTCTGACATTGCAGTGTGTTACTGACACTCTGAAATACAGTGTGTTACTGACACTCTGACATTACAGTGTGTTACTAACGCTCTGACATTACAGTGTGTTACTGACACTCTGACATTACAGCGTGTTACTGACACTCTGACATTACAGTGTGTTACTGACACTCTGATAATACAGTGTGTTATTGACACTCTGACATTGCAGTGTGTTACTAACGCTCTGACATTACAGTGTGTTACTGACACTCTGACATTACAGCGTGTTACTGACACTCTGACATTACAGTGTTTTACTGACACTCTGATAATACAGTGTGTTACTGACATTCTGACATTACCGTGTGTTACTGACACTCTGACATTACAGTGTTTTACTGACACTCTGATAATAGTGTGTTACTGACATTCTGACATTACAGTGTGTTACTGACATTCTGACATTACAGTGTGTTACTGACACTCTGATAATACAGTGTGTTACTGACATTCTGACATTGCAGTGTGTTACTGACACTCTGATAATACAGTGTGTTACTGACATTCTGACATTACAGTGTGTTACTGACACTCTGATATTACAGTGTGTTACTGACATTCTGACATTACAGTGTGTTACTGACACTCTGATAATACAGTGTGTTACTGACACTCTGACATTACAGTGTGTTACTGACACTCTGAAACTACAGTGTGTTACTGACACTCTGATAATACAGTGTGTTACTGACATTCTGACATTACAGTGCGTTACTGACACTCTGATATTACAGTGTGTTACTGACATTCTGACATTACAGTGCGTTACTGACACTCTGATAATACAGTGTGTTACTGACATTCTGACATTACAGTGTGTTACTGACCCTCTGACATTACAGTGTGTTACTGACACTCTGAAATTACAGTGTTTTACTGACACTCTGACATTTTGACATTGCAGTGCGTTACTGACAGTCTGATATTAGAGTGTGTTACTGACACTCTGATAATACAGTGTGTTACTGACATTCTGACATTACAGTGTGTTACTGACTCTCTGATAATACAGTGTGTTACTGACATTCTGACATTACAGTGTGTTACTGACACTCTGATAATACAGTGTGTTACTGACATTCTGACATTACAGTGTGTTACTGACACTCTGACATTACAGTGTGTTACTGACACTCTGAAATTACAGTGTTTTACTGACACTCTGGCATTCTGACATTGCAGTGCGTTACTGACAGTCTGATATTACAGTGTGTTACTGACACTCTGATAATACAGTGTGTTACTGACATTCTGACATTACAGTGTGTTACTGACACTCTGATAATACAGTGTGTTACTGACATTCTGACATTACAGTGTCTTACTGACACTCTGAAATTACATTATTTTACTGACACTCTGACATTTTGACATTGCAGTGTGTTACTGACACTCTGATATTACAGTGTGTTACTGACACTCTGATAATACAGTGTGTCACTGACATTCTGACATTACAGTGTGTTACTGACACTCTGACATTACAGTGTGTTACTGACACTCTGAAATTACAGTGTGTTACTGACACTCTGATAATACAGTGTGTTACTGACATTCTGACATTGCAGTGTGTTACTGACACTCTGACATTACAGTGTGTTACTGACACTCTGATAATACAGTGTGTTACTGACACTCTGACATTACAGTGTTTTACTGACACTCAGATAATACAGTGTGTTACTGACACTCTGATAATACAGTGTGTTACTGACATTCTGACATTACAGTGTCTTACTGACACTCTGAAATTACAGTGTTTTACTGACACTCTGACATTTTTACATTGCAGTGCGTTACTGACACTCTGATATTACAGTGTGTTACTGACATTCTGACATTACAGTGTGTTACTGACACTCTGATAATACAGTGTGTTACTGACATTCTGACAGAACAGTGTGTTACTGACACTCTGATAATACAGTGTGTTACTGACATTCTGACATTACAGTGTGTTACTGACATTCTGACAGTACAGTGTGTTACTGACACTCTGACATTGCAGTGTGTTACTGACACTCTGACATTACAGTGTTTCACTGAAACTGTGACATTGCAGTGTGTTACTGACACTCTGATAATACAGTGTGTTACTGACATTCTGACATTACAGTGTGTTACTGACACTCTGACATTACAGTGTGTTACTAACGCTCTGACATTACAGTGTGTTACTTACACTCTGATAATACAGTGTGTTACTGACATTCTGACATTACAGTGTGTTACTGACACTCTGATAATACAGTGTGTTACTGACACTCTGACATTACAGTGTGTTACTGACACTCTGATATTACAGTGTGTTACTGACACTCTGATAATACAGTGTGTTACTGACATTCTGACATTACAGTGTCTTACTGACACTCTGACATTGCAGTGTGTTACTGACACCCTGATAATACAGTGTGTTACTGACATTCTGACATTACAGTGTGTTACTGACACTCTGACATTACAATGTGTTACTGACACTCTGAAATTACAGTGTTTTACTGACACTCTGACATTGCAGTGTGTTACTGACACTCTGATAATACAGTGTGTTACTGACATTCTGACATTACAGTGTGTTACTGACACTCTGATAATGCAGTGTGTTACTGACATTCTGACATTACAGTGTGTTACTGACACTCTGACATTACAGTGTGTTACTGACACTCTGAAATTATAGTTTTTTACTGACACTCTGACATTTTGACATTGCAGTGCGTTACTGACACTGTGAAATTAGAGTGCGTTATTCTCTGACATTTCAGTGTGTTGCTAACACTCTGTCAGTGCAGTGTGTTACTGACACTCTGACATTACAGTGTGTTACTGACACTCTGACATTTCAGTGTCTTACTCTCTGATATTACAGTGTGTTGCGAACACTCTGACCTTACAGTGTGTTACTAACACTCTGACATTACAGTGTGTTACTGACACTCTGACATTGTAGTGTGTTACTGACACCCTGACATTAGAGTGCATTATTCTCTGACATTACAGTGTGGCACTGACACTCTGACATTACAGTGTGTTACTGACACTCTGAGATTCGAGTGCATTATTCTCTGACATTACAGTGTGTTACTAACACTCTGACATTACAGTGTGTTACTGACACTCTGACATTCGAGTGCATTATTCTCTGACATTACAGTGTGTTACTAACACTCTGACATTACTATGTGTTACTGACACTCTGATATTACAGTGCGTTACTGACATTCTGACATTGCAGTGTGCTTCTGACACTCTGACATTACAGTGTGTTCCTGACACTCTGATAATACAGTGTGTTACTGACACTCTGACATTCGAGTGCATTATTCTCTGACATTACAGTGTGTTACTGACACTCTGATAATACAGTGTGTTACTGACACTCTGACATTACAGTGTGTTCCTGACACTCTGACATTGCAGTGTGCTTCTGACACTCTGACATTACAGTGTGTTCCTGACACTCTGATAATACAGTGTGTTACTGACACTCTGACATTACAGTGTGTTACTGACACTCTGACATTGCAGTGTGTTTCTGACACTCTGACATTATAGTGTGTTCCTGACACTCTGATAATACAGTGTGTTACTGACACTCTGACATTACAGTGTGTTACTGACACTCTGACATTGCAGTGTGTTTCTGACACTCTGACATTATAGTGTGTTCCTGACACTCTGATAATACAGTGTGTTACTGACACTCTGATAATACAGTGTGTTACTGACACTCTGAAATTACAGTGTGTTACTGAGACTCTGATAATACAGTGTGTTACTGACACTCTGATAATACAGTGTGTTACTGACACTCTGACATTACAGTGTGTCAGTGACACTCTGACATTACAGTGTGTTACTGACACTCTGACATTACAGTGTGTTACTGAGACTCTGATAATACAGTGTGTTACTGACACTCTGAAATTACAGTGTGTTACTGACACTCTGATAATACAGTGTGTTACTGACACTCTGACATTACAGTGTGTCAGTGACACTCTGACATTGCAGTGTGTTACTGACACCCTGATAATACAGTGTGTTACTGACATTCTGACATTACAGTGTGTTACTGACACTCTGACATTACAATGTGTTACTGACACTCTGAAATTACAGTGTTTTACTGACACTCTGACATTGCAGTGTGTTACTGACACTCTGATAATACAGTGTGTTACTGACATTCTGACATTACAGTGTGTTACTGACACTCTGATAATGCAGTGTGTTACTGACATTCTGACATTACAGTGTGTTACTGACACTCTGACATTACAGTGTGTTACTGACACTCTGAAATTATAGTTTTTTACTGACACTCTGACATTTTGACATTGCAGTGCGTTACTGACACTGTGAAATTAGAGTGCGTTATTCTCTGACATTTCAGTGTGTTGCTAACACTCTGACAGTGCAGTGTGTTACTGACACTCTGACATTACAGTGTGTTACTGACACTCTGACATTTCAGTGTCTTACTCTCTGATATTACAGTGTGTTGCGAACACTCTGACCTTACAGTGTGTTACTAACACTCTGACATTACAGTGTGTTACTGACACTCTGACATTGTAGTGTGTTACTGACACCCTGACATTAGAGTGCATTATTCTCTGACATTACAGTGTGGCACTGACACTCTGACATTACAGTGTGTTACTGACACTCTGAGATTCGAGTGCATTATTCTCTGACATTACAGTGTGTTACTAACACTCTGACATTACAGTGTGTTACTGACACTCTGACATTCGAGTGCATTATTCTCTGACATTACAGTGTGTTACTAACACTCTGACATTACAATGTGTTACTGACACTCTGACATTGTAGTGTGTTACTGACACTCTGATAATACAGTGTGTTACTGACACTCTGACATTACAGTGTGTTCCTGACACTCTGACATTGCAGTGTGCTTCTGACACTCTGACATTACAGTGTGTTCCTGACACTCTGATAATACAGTGTGTTACTGACACTCTGACATTACAGTGTGTTACTGACACTCTGACATTGCAGTGTGTTTCTGACACTCTGACATTATAGTGTGTTCCTGACACTCTGATAATACAGTGTGTTACTGACACTCTGACATTACAGTGTGTTACTGACACTCTGACATTGCAGTGTGTTTCTGACACTCTGACATTATAGTGTGTTCCTGACACTCTGATAATACAGTGTGTTACTGACACTCTGATAATACAGTGTGTTACTGACACTCTGAAATTACAGTGTGTTACTGAGACTCTGATAATACAGTGTGTTACTGACACTCTGATAATACAGTGTGTTACTGACACTCTGACATTACAGTGTGTCAGTGACACTCTGACATTACAGTGTGTTACTGACACTCTGACATTACAGTGTGTTACTGAGACTCTGATAATACAGTGTGTTACTGACACTCTGAAATTACAGTGTGTTACTGACACTCTGATAATACAGTGTGTTACTGACACTCTGACATTACAGTGTGTCAGTGACACTCTGACATTACAGTGTGTTACTGACACTCTGACATTACAGTGTGTTACTGAGACTCTGATAATACAGTTGTTACTGACACTCTGAAATTACAGTGTGTTACTGACACTCTGACATTACAGTGTGTCAGTGACACTCTGACATTACAGTGTGTTACTGACACTGTGATAATAGTGTGTTACTGACATTCTGACATTACAGTGTGTTACTGACACTCTGATAATACAGTGTGTTACTGACATTCTGACATTCCAGTGTGTTACTGACACTCTGAAATTACAGTGTGTTACTGACACTCTGATAATACAGTGTGTTACTGACACTCTGAAATTACAGTGTTTTACTGACACTCTGATAATACAGTGTGTTACTGACATTCTGACATTACAGTGTGTTACTGACACTCTGACATTACATTGTTTTACTGACACTCTGATAATACAGTGTGTTACTGACATTCTGACATTACTGTGTGTTACTGACACTCTGACATTACAGTGTCTTACTGACACTCTGAAATTACAGTGTTTTACTGACACTCTGACATTTTGACATTGCAGTGCGTTACTGACAGTCTGATATTAGAGTGTTTTACTGACACTCTGATAATACAGTGTGTTACTGACAATCTGATAATACAGTGTGTTACTGACATTCTGACATTACAGTGTGTTACTGACACTCTGAAATTACTGTGTTTTACTGACACTCTGAGATTGCAGTGTGTTACTGACACCCTGATAATACAGTGTGTTACTGACATTCTGACATTACAGTGTGTTACAGACACTCTGACATTACAATGTGTTACTGACACTCTGACATTACAGTGTGTTACTGACACTCTGACATTACAGTGTGTTACTGACACTCTGAAATTACAGTGTTTTACTGACATTCTGACATTGCAGTGCGTTACTGACAGTCTGATATTAGAGTGTGTTACTGACACTCTGATAATACAGTGTGTTACTGACATTCTGACATTACAGTGTGTAACTGACACTCTGATAATACAGTGTGTTACTGACATTCTGGCATTACAGTGTGTTACTGACACTCTGATAATACAGTGTGTTACTGACATTCTGACATTACAGTGTGTTACTGACACTCTGACATTACAGTGTGTTACTGACACTCTGAAATTACAGTGTTTTACTGACACTCTGACATTCTGACATTGCAGTGCGTTACTGACAGTCTGATATTACAGTGTGTTACTGACACTCTGATAATACAGTGTGTTACTGACATTCTGACATTACAGTGTGTTACTGACACTCGGATAATACAGTGTGTTACTGACATTCTGACATTACAGTGTCTTACTGACACTCTGAAATTACATTATTTTACTGACACTCTGACATTTTGACATTGCAGTGTGTTACTGACACTGTGATATTACAGTGTGTTACTGACACTCTGATAATACAGTGTGTCACTGACATTCTGACATTACAGTGTGTTACTGACACTCTGACATTACAGTGTGTTACTGACACTCTGATAATACAGTGTGTTACTGACATTCTGACATTGCAGTGTGTTACTGACACTCTGACATTACAGTGTGTTACTGACACTCTGATAATACAGTGTGTTACTGACACTCTGACATTACAGTGTTTTACTGACACTCAGATAATACAGTGTGTTACTGACACTCTGATAATACAGTGTGTTACTGACATTCTGACATTACAGTGTCTTACTGACACTCTGAAATTACAGTGTGTTACTGACACTCTGACATTACAGCGTGTTACTGACACTCTGACATTAGAGTGTGTTACTGACACTCTGACATTAGAGTGCATTATTCTCTGACATTACAGTGTGATACTGACACTCTGACATTAGAGTGTGTTACTGACACTCTGACATTAGGGTGCATTATTCCCTGACATTACAGTGTGATACTGACACTCTGACATTAGAGTGCATTATTCTCTGACATTACAGTGTGATACTGACACTCTGACATTACAGTGTGTTAC
This sequence comes from Heterodontus francisci, assembly GCF_036365525.1. Taxonomy (NCBI): domain Eukaryota; kingdom Metazoa; phylum Chordata; class Chondrichthyes; order Heterodontiformes; family Heterodontidae; genus Heterodontus; species Heterodontus francisci. Next base: position 88,231,898 of record NC_090390.1, read on the forward strand.
TGACACTCTGACATTACAGTGTGTTACTGAGACTCTGATATTAGAGTGCATTGTTCTCTGACATTACAGTGTGATACTGACACTCTGACATTACAGTGTGTTACTGACACTCTGATATTAGAGTGCATTATTCTCTGATATTACAGTATGTTACTAACACTCTGACATTACAGTGTGTTACTAACACTCTGACATTGTAGTGTGATACTGACACTCTGACATTACAGTGTGTTACTGACACTCTGACATTACAGTGTGATACTGACACTCTGACATTACTGTGTGTTACTGACACTCTGACATTGTAGTGTGATACTGACACTCTGACATTACAGTGTGTTACTGACACTCTGACATTGTAGTGTGATACTGACACTCTGACATTACAGTGTGTTACTAACACTCTGACATTGTAGTGTGATAATGACACTCTGACATTACAGTGTGTTACTGACACTCTGACATTAGAGTGCATTATTCTCTGACATTACAGTGTGTTACTAACACTCTGACATTGTAGTGTGATACTGACACTCTGACATTACAGTGTGTTACTGACATTCTGACATTACAGTGTGTTACTGACACTCTGATAATACAGTGTGTTACTGACATTCTGACATTACAGTGTGTTACTGACACTCTGATAATACAGTGTGTTACTGACACTCTGACATTAGAGTGTGTTACTGACACTCTGACATTAGAGTGCATTATTCTCTGACATTACAGTGTGATACTGACACTCTGACATTAGAGTGTGTTACTGACACTCTGACATTAGGGTGCATTATTCTCTGACATTACAGTGTGATACTGACACTCTGACATTAGAGTGCATTATTCTCTGACATTACAGTGTGATACTGACACTCTGACATTACAGTGTGTTACTGACACTCTGACATTACAGCGTGTTACTGACACTCTGACATTAGAGTGTGTTACTGACACTCTGACATTAGAGTGCGTTATTCTCTGACATTACAGTGTGATACTGACACTCTGACATTAGAGTGTGTTACTGACACTCTGACATTAGGGTGCATTATTCTCTGACATTACAGTGTGATACTGACACTCTGACATTAGAGTGCATTATTCTCTGACATTACAGTGTGATACTGACACTCTGACATTACAGTGTGTTACTGACACTCTGACATTACAGTGTGTTACTGAGACTCTGATATTAGAGTGCATTGTTCTCTGACATTACAGTGTGATACTGACACTCTGACATTACAGTGTGTTACTGACACTCTGATATTAGAGTGCATTATTCTCTGATATTACAGTATGTTACTAACACTCTGACATTACAGTGTGTTACTAAAACTCTGACATTGTAGTGTGATACTGACACTCTGACATTACAGTGTGTTACTGACACTCTGACATTACAGTGTGATACTGACACTCTGACATTACTGTGTGTTACTGACACTCTGACATTGTAGTGTGATACTGACACTCTGACATTACAGTGTGTTACTGACACTCTGACATTGTAGTGTGATACTGACACTCTGACATTACAGTGTGTTACTAACACTCTGACATTGTAGTGTGATAATGACACTCTGACATTACAGTGTGTTACTGACACTCTGACATTAGAGTGCATTATTCTCTGACATTACAGTGTGTTACTAACACTCTGACATTGTAGTGTGATACTGACACTCTGACATTACAGTGTGTTACTGACATTCTGACATTACAGTGTGTTACTGACACTCTGATAATACAGTGTGTTACTGACATTCTGACATTACAGTGTGTTACTGACACTCTGATAATACAGTGTGTTACTGACATTCTGACATTACAGTGTGTTACTGACACTCTGACATTACAGTGTGTTACTGACACTCTGAAATTACAGTGTTTTACTGACACTCTGACATTTTGACATTGCAGTGTGTTACTGACACTCTGATAATACAGTGTGTTACTGACATTCTGACATTGCAGTGCGTTACTGACAGTCTGATATTAGAGTGTGTTACTGACACTCTGATAATACAGTGTGTTACTGACATTCTGACATTACAGTGTGTTACTGACACTCTGATAATACAGTGTGTTACTGACATTCTGACATTACAGTGTGTTACTGACACTCTGATAATACAGTGTGTTACTGACATTCTGACATTACAGTGTGTTACTGACACTCTGACATTACAGTGTGTTACTGACACTCTGAAATTACAGTGTTTTACTGACACTCTGACATTCTGACATTACAGTGTGTTACTGACACTCTGATAATACAGTGTGTTACTGACATTCTGACATTACAGTGTGTTACTGACACTCTGATAATACAGTGTGTTACTGACATTCTGACATTACAGTGTCTTACTGACACTCTGAAATTACATTATTTTACTGACACTCTGACATTTTGACATTGCAGTGTGTTACTGACACTCTGATATTACAGTGTGTTACTGACACTCTGATAATACAGTGTGTCACTGACATTCTGACATTACAGTGTGTTACTGACACTCTGACATTACAGTGTGTTACTGGCACTCTGAAATTACAGTGTGTTACTGACACTCTGATAATACAGTGTGTTACTGACATTCTGACATTGCAGTGTGTTACTGACACTCTGACATTACAGTGTGTTACTGACACTCTGATAATACAGTGTGTTACTGACACTCTGACATTACAGTGTTTTACTGACACTCAGATAATACAGTGTGTTACTGACACTCTGATAATACAGTGTGTTACTGACATTCTGACATTACAGTGTCTTACTGACACTCTGAAATTACAGTGTTTTACTGACACTCTGATATTTTTACATTGCAGTGCGTTACTGACACTCTGAAATTACAGTGTGTTACTGACATTCTGACATTACAGTGTGTTACTGACACTCTGATAATACAGTGTGTTACTGACATTCTGACATTACAGTGTGTTACTGACATTCTGACAGTACAGTGTGTTACTGACACTCTGACATTGCAGTGTGTTACTGACACTCTGACATTACAGTGTTTTACTGAAACTGTGACATTGCAGTGTGTTACTGACACTCTGATAATACAGTGTGTTACTGACATTCTGACATTACAGTGTGTTACTGACACTCTGACATTACTGTGTGTTACTAACGCTCTGACATTACAGTGTGTTACTTACACTCTGATAATACAGTGTGTTACTGACATTCTGACATTACAGTGTGTTACTGACACGCTGATAATACAGTGTGTTACTGACACTCTGACATTACAGTGTGTTACTGACACTCTGATATTACAGTGTGTTACTGACACTCTGATAATACAGTGTGTTACTGACATTCTGACATTACAGTGTCTTACTGACACTCTGACATTGCAGTGTGTTACTGACACCCTGATAATACAGTGTGTTACTGACATTCTGACATTACAGTGTGTTACTGACACTCTGACATTACAATGTGTTACTGACACTCTGAAATTACAGTGTTTTACTGACACTCTGACATTGCAGTGTGTTACTGACACTCTGATAATACAGTGTGTTACTGACATTCTGACATTACAGTGTGTTACTGACACTCTGATAATGCAGTGTGTTACTGACATTCTGACATTACAGTGTGTTACTGACACTCTGACATTACAGTGTGTTACTGACACTCTGAAATTATAGTCTTTTACTGACACTCTGACATTTTGACATTGCAGTGCGTTACTGACACTCTGACATTACAGTGTGTTACTGACACTCTGAAATTAGAGTGCGTTATTCTCTGACATTTCAGTGTGTTGATAACACTCTGACATTGCAGTGTGTTACTGACACTCTGACATTACAGTGTGTTACTGACACTCTGATATTTCAGTGTCTTACTCTCTGATATTACAGTGTGTTGCGAACACTCTGACCTTACAGTGTGTTACTAACACTCTGACATTACAGTGTGTTACTGACACTCTGACATTGTAGTGTGTTACTGACACCCTGACATTAGAGTGCATTATTCTCTGACATTACAGTGTGTTACTGACACTCTGAGATTCGAGTGCATTATTCTCTGACATTACAGTGTGTTACTAACACTCTGACATTACAGTGTGTTACTGACACTCTGACATTCGAGTGCATTATTCTCTGACATTACAGTGTGTTACTAACACTCTGACATTACAATGTGTTACTGACACTCTGACATTGTAGTGTGTTACTGACACTCTGATAATACAGTGTGTTACTGACACTCTGACATTACAGTGTGTTACTGACACTCTGACATTGCAGTGTGCTTCTGACACTCTGACATTACAGTGTGTTCCTGACACTCTGATAATACAGTGTGTTACTGACATTCTGACATTACAGTGTGTTACTGATACTCTGACATTGCAGTGTGTTTCTGACACTCTGACTTCATAGTGTGTTCCTGACACTCTGATAATACAGTGTGTTACTGACACTCTGACATTACAGTGTGTTACTGACACTCTGACATTGCAGTGTGTTTCTGACACTCTGACATTATAGTGTGTTCCTGACACTCTGATAATACAGTGTGTTACTGACACTCTGATAATACAGTGTGTTACTGACACTCTGAAATTACAGTGTGTTACTGAGACTCTGATAATACAGTGTGTTACTGACACTCTGATAATACAGTGTGTTACTGACACTCTGACATTACAGTGTGTCAGTGACACTCTGACATTACAGTGTGTTACTGACACTCTGACATTACAGTGTGTTACTGAGACTCTGATAATACAGTGTGTTACTGACACTCTGAAATTACTGTGTGCTACTGACACTCTGATAATACAGTGTGTTACTGACACTCTGACATTACAGTGTGTCAGTGACACTCTGACATTACAGTGTGTTACTGACACTCTGAAATTACAGTGTGTTACTGAGACTCTGATAATACAGTGTGTTACTGACACTCTGAAATTACAGTGTGTTACTGACACTCTGACATTACAGTGTGTCAGTGACACTCTGACATTACAGTGTGTTACTGACACTCTGATAATAGTGTGTTACTGACATTCTGACATTACAGTGTGTTACTGACACTCTGATAATACAGTGTGTTACTGACATTCTGACATTCCAGTGTGTTACTGACACTCTGAAATTACAGTGTGTTACTGACACTCTGATAATACAGTGTGTTACTGACACTCTGAAATTACAGTGTTTTACTGACACTCTGATAATACAGTGTGTTACTGACGTTCTGACATTACAGTGTGTTACTGACACTCTGACATTACATTGTTTTACTGACACTCGGATATTACAGTGTGTTACTGACATTCTGACATTACTGTATGTTACTGACACTCTGACATTACAGTGTCTTACTGACACTCTGAAATTACAGTGTTTTACTGACACTCTGACATTTTGACATTGCAGTGCGTTACTGACACTCTGACATTACAGTGTTTTACTGACACTCTGATAATACAGTGTGTTACTGACAATCTGATAATACAGTGTGTTACTGACATTCTGACATTACAGTGTGTTACTGACACTCTGAAATTACTGTGTTTTACTGACACTCTGAGATTGCAGCGTGTTACTGACACCCTGATAATACAGTGTGTTACTGACATTCTGACATTACAGTGTGTTACAGACACTCTGACATTACAATGTGTTACTGACACTCTGACATTACAGTGTGTTACTGACACTCTGAAATTGCAGTGTTTTACTGACACTCTGATAATACAGTGTGTTACTGACATTCTGACATTACAGTGTGTTACTGACACTCTGATAATACAGTGTGTTACTGACACTCTGGCATTACAGTGTGTTACTGAGACTCTGATAATACAGTGTGTTACTCACATTCTGACATTACAGTGTGTTACTGACACTCTGACATTACAGTGTGTTACTGAGACTCTGATAATACAGTGTGTTACTGACACTCTGAAATTACAGTGTTTTACTGACACTCTGACATTTTGACATTGCAGTGTGTTACTGACACTCTGATAATACAGTGTGTTACTGACATTCTGACATTGCAGTGTGTTACTGACACTCTGATATTACAGTGTGTTACTGACACTCTGATAATACAGTGTGTTACTGACATTCTCTCATTACAGTGTGTTACTGACACTCTGACATTTCAGTGTCTTCCTCTCTGATATTACAGTGTGTTGCTAACACTCTGACCTTACAGTGTGTTACTAACACTCTGACATTACAGTGTGTTACTGACACTCTGAAATTAAAGTGTTTTACTGACACTCTGACATTGCAGTGTGTTACTGACACTCTGATAATACAGTGTGTTACTGACATTCTGACATTACAGTGTGTTACTGACACTCTGATAATACAGTGTGTTACTGACACTCTGACATTACTGTGTGTTACTGACACTCTGACATTGTAGTGTGATACTGACACTCTGACATTACAGTGTGTTACTGACACTCTGACATTGTAGTGTGATACTGACACTCTGACATTACAGTGTGTTACTAACACTCTGACATTGTAGTGTGATACTGACACTCTGACATTACAGTGTGTTACTGACACTCTGACATTAGAGTGTGTTACTGACACTCTGACATTAGAGTGCATTATTCTCTGACATTACAGTGTGATACTGACACTCTGACATTAGAGTGCATTATTCTCTGACATTACAGTGTGATACTGACACTCTGACATTACAGTGTGTTACTGACACTCTGACATTAAAGTGTGTTACTGACACTCTGACATTGTAGTGTGATACTGACACTCTGGCATTACAGTGTGTTACTGACACTCTGATATTAGAGTGCATTATTCTCTGACATTACAGTGTGATACTGACACTCTGACATTACAGTGTGTTACTGACACTCTGATATTAGAGTGCATTATTCTCTGATGTTACAGTATGTTACTAACACTCTGACATTACAGTGTGTTACTAACACTCTGACATTGTAGTGTGATACTGACACTCTGACATTACAGTGTGTTACTGACACTCTGACATTAGAGTGTGTTACTGACACTCTGACATTAGAGTGTGTTACTAACACTCTGACATTGTAGTGTGATACTGACACTCTGACATTACAGTGTGTTACTGACACTCTGACATTACAGTGTGTTACTGACACTCTGACAATAGAGTGCATTATTCTCTGACATTACAGTGTGATACTGACACTCTGACATTACTGTGTGTTACTGACACTCTGACATTGTAGTGTGATACTGACACTCTGACATTACAGTGTGTTACTGACACTCTGACATTGTAGTGTGATACTGACACTCTGACATTACAGTGTGTTACTAACACTCTGACATTGTAGTGTGATAATGACACTCTGACATTACAGTGTGTTACTGACACTCTGACATTAGAGTGCATTATTCTCTGACATTACAGTGTGTTACTAACACTCTGACATTGTAGTGTGATACTGACACTCTGACATTACAGTGTGTTACTGACATTCTGACATTACAGTGTGTTACTGACACTCTGATAATACAGTGTGTTACTGACATTCTGACATTACAGTGTGTTACTGACACTCTGACATTACAGTGTGTTACTGACACTCTGAAATTACAGTGTTTTACTGACACTCTGACATTTTGACATTGCAGTGTGTTACTGACACTCTGATAATACAGTGTGTTACTGACATTCTGACATTGCAGTGCGTTACTGACAGTCTGATATTAGAGTGTGTTACTGACACTCTGATAATACAGTGTGTTACTGACATTCTGACATTACAGTGTGTTACTGACACTCTGATAATACAGTGTGTTACTGACATTCTGACATTACAGTGTGTTACTGACACTCTGATAATACAGTGTGTTACTGACATTCTGACATTACAGTGTGTTACTGACACTCTGACATTACAGTGTGTTACTGACACTCTGACATTTTGACATTGCAGTGTGTTACTGACACTCTGATAATACAGTGTGTAACTGACATTCTGACATTGCAGTGCGTTACTGACATTCTGACATTACAGTGTGTTACTGACACTCTGACATTACAGTGTTTTACTGACACTCTGACATTTTGACATTGCAGTGCGTTACTGACACTCTGATAATACAGTGTGTTACTGACATTCTGACATTACAGTGTGTTACTGACACTCTGACATTACAGTGTGTTACTGAGACTCTGATAATACAGTGTGTTACTGACACTCTGAAATTACAGTGTTTTACTGACACTCTGACATTTTGACATTGCAGTGTGTTACTGACACTCTGATAATACAGTGTGTTACTGACATTCTGACATTGCAGTGTGTTACTGACACTCTGATATTACAGTGTGTTACTGACACTCTGATAATACAGTGTGTTACTGACATTCTGTCATTACAGTGTGTTACTGACACTCTGACATTTCAGTGTCTTCCTCTCTGATATTACAGTGTGTTGCTAACACTCTGACCTTACAGTGTGTTACTAACACTCTGACATTACAGTGTGTTACTCACACTCTGAAATTAAAGTGTTTTACTGACACTCTGACATTGCAGTGTGTTACTGACACTCTGATAATACAGTGTGTTACTGACATTCTGACATTACAGTGTGTTACTGACACTCTGATAATACAGTGTGTTACTGACACTCTGACATTACTGTGTGTTACTGACACTCTGACATTGTAGTGTGATACTGACACTCTGACATTACAGTGTGTTACTGACACTCTGACATTGTAGTGTGATACTGACACTCTGACATTACAGTGTGTTACTAACACTCTGACATTGTAGTGTGATACTGACACTCTGACATTACAGTGTGTTACTGACACTCTGACATTAGAGTGTGTTACTGACACTCTGACATTAGAGTGCATTATTCTCTGACATTACAGTGTGATACTGACACTCTGACATTAGTGTGCATTATTCTCTGACATTACAGTGTGATACTGACACTCTGACATTACAGTGTGTTACTGACACTCTGACATTAAAGTGTGTTACTGACACTCTGACATTGTAGTGTGATACTGACACTCTGACATTACAGTGTGTTACTGACACTCTGATATTAGAGTGCATTATTCTCTGACATTACAGTGTGATACTGACACTCTGACATTACAGTGTGTTACTGACACTCTGATATTAGAGTGCATTATTCTCTGATATTACAGTATGTTACTAACTCTCTGACATTACAGTGTGTTACTAACACTCTGACATTGTAGTGTGATACTGACACTCTGACATTACAGTGTGTTACTGACACTCTGACATTAGAGTGTGTTACTGACACTCTGACATTAGAGTGTGTTACTAACACTCTGACATTGTAGTGTGATACTGACACTCTGACATTACAGTGTGTTACTGACACTCTGACATTACAGTGTGTTACTGACACTCTGACAATAGAGTGCATTATTCTCTGACATTACGATGTGATACTGACACTCTGACATTACTGTGTGTTACTGACACTCTGACATTGTAGTGTGATACTGACACTCTGACATTACAGTGTGTTACTGACACTCTGACATTGTAGTGTGATACTGACACTCTGACATTACAGTGTGTTACTGACACTCTGACATTGTAGTGTGATAATGACACTCTGACATTACAGTGTGTTACTGACACTCTGACATTAGAGTGCATTATTCTCTGACATTACAGTGTGTTACTAACACTCTGACATTGTAGTGTGATACTGACACTCTGACATTACAGTGTGTTACTGACATTCTGACATTACAGTGTGTTACTGACACTCTGATAATACAGTGTGTTACTGACATTCTGACATTACAGTGTGTTACTGACACTCTGATAATACAGTGTGTTACTGACATTCTGACATTACAGTGTGTTACTGACACTCTGACATTACAGTGTGTTACTGACACTCTGAAATTACAGTGTTTTACTGACACTCTGACATTTTGACATTGCAGTGTGTTACTGACACTCTGATAATACAGTGTTTTACTGACACTCTGACATTTTGACATTGCAGTGTGTTACTGACACTCTGATAATACAGTGTGTTACTGACATTCTGACATTGCAGTGCGTTACTGACAGTCTGATATTAGAGTGTGTTACTTACACTCTGATAATACAGTGTGTTACTGACATTCTGACATTACAGTGTGTTACTGACACTCTGATAATACAGTGTGTTACTGACATTCTGACATTACAGTGTGTTACTGACACTCTGATAATACAGTGTGTTACTGACATTCTGACATTACAGTGTGTTACTGACACTCTGACATTACAGTGTGTTACTGACACTCTGACATTTTGACATTGCAGTGTGTTACTGACACTCTGATAATACAGTGTGTTACTGACATTCTGACATTGCAGTGCGTTACTGACAGTCTGATATTAGAGTGTGTTACTGACACTCTGATAATACAGTGTGTTCCTGACATTCTGACATTACAGTGTGTTACTGACACTCTGATAATACAGTGTGTTACTGACATTCTGACATTACAGTGTGTTACTGACACTCTGATAATACAGTGTGTTACTGACATTCTGACATTACAGTGTGTTACTGACACTCTGATAATACAGTGTGTTACTGACATTCTGACATTACAGTGTGTTACTGACACTCTGACATTACAGTGTGTTACTGACACTCTGAAATTACAGTGTTTTACTGACACTCTGACATTCTGATATTACAGTGTGTTACTGACACTCTGATAATACAGTGTGTTACTGACATTCTGACATTACAGTGTGTTACTGACACTCTGATAATACAGTGTGTTACTGACATTCTGACATTACAGTGTCTTACTGACACTCTGAAATTACATTATTTTACTGACACTCTGACATTTTGACATTGCAGTGTGTTACTGACACTGTGATATTACAGTGTGTTACTGACACTCTGATAATACAGTGTGTCACTGACATTCTGACATTACAGTGTGTTACTGACACTCTGACATTACAGTGTGTTACTGACACTCTGAAATTACAATGTGTTACTGACACTCTGATAATACAGTGTGTTACTGACATTCTGACATTGCAGTGTGTTACTGACACTCTGACATTACAGTGTGTTACTGACACTCTGATAATACAGTGTGTTACTGACACTCTGACATTACAGTGTTTTACTGACTCTCAGATAATACAGTGTGTTACTGACACTCTGATAATACAGTGTGTTACTGACATTCTGACATTACAGTGTCTTACTGACACTCTGAAATTACAGTGTTTTACTGACACTCTGATATTTTTACATTGCAGTGCGTTACTGACACTCTGATATTACAGTGTGTTACTGACATTCTGACATTACAGTGTGTTACTGACACTCTGATAATACAGTGTGTTACTGACATTCTGACATTACAGTGTGTTACTGACATTCTGACAGTACAGTGTGTTACTGACACTCTGACATTGCAGTGTGTTACTGACACTCTGACATTACAGTGTTTTACTGAAACTGTGACATTGCAGTGTGTTACTGACACTCTGAAAATACAGTGTGTTACTGACATTCTGACATTACAGTGTGTTACTGACACTCTGACATTACAGTGTGTTACTAACACTCTGACATTACAGTGTGTTACTTACACTCTGATAATACAGTGTGTTACTGACATTCTGACATTACAGTGTGTTACTGACACTCTGATAATACAGTGTGTTACTGACACTCTGACATTACAGTGTGTTACTGACACTCTGATATTACAGTGTGTTACTGACACTCTGATAATACAGTGTGTTACTGACATTCTGACATTACAGTGTCTTACTGACACTCTGACATTGCAGTGTGTTACTGACACCCTGATAATACAGTGTGTTACTGACATTCTGACATTACAGTGTGTTACTGACACTCTGACATTACAATGTGTTACTGACACTCTGAAATTACAGTGTTTTACTGACTCTCTGACATTGCAGTGTGTTACTGACACTCTGATAATACAGTGTGTTACTGACATTCTGACATTACAGTGTGTTACTGACACTCTGATAATGCAGTGTGTTACTGACATTCTGACATTACAGTGTGTTACTGACACTCTGAAATTATAGTGTTTTACTGACACTCTGACATTTTGACATTGCAGTGCGTTACTGACACTCTGACATTACAGTGTGTTACTGACACTCTGAAATTAGAGTGCGTTATTCTCTGACATTTCAGTGTGTTGCTAACTCTCTGACATTGCAGTGTGTTACTGACACTCTGACATTACAGTGTGTTACTGACACTCTGACATTTCAGTGTCTTACTCTCTGATATTACAGTGTGTTGCGAACACTCTGACCTTACAGTGTGTTACTAACACTCTGACATTACAGTGTGTTACTGACACTCTGACATTGTAGTGTGTTACTGACACCCTGACATTAGAGTGCATTATTCTCTGACATTACAGTGTGGCACTGACACTCTGACATTACAGTGTGTTACTGACACTCTGAGATTCGAGTGCATTATTCTCTGACATTACAGTGTGTTACTAACACTCTGACATTACAGTGTGTTACTGACACTCTGACATTCGAGTGCATTATTCTCTGACATTACAGTGTGTTACTAACACTCTGACATTACAATGTGTTACTGACACTCTGACATTGTAGTGTGTTACTGACACTCTGATAATACAGTGTGTTACTGACACTCTGACATTACAGTGTGTTACTGACACTCTGACATTGCAGTGTGCTTCTGACACTCTGACATTACAGTGTGTTCCTGACACTCTGATAATACAGTGTGTTACTGACATTCTGACATTACAGTGTGTTACTGACACTCTGACATTGCAGTGTGTTTCTGACACTCTGACATTATAGTGTGTTCCTGACACTCTGATAATACAGTGTGTTACTGACACTCTGACATTACAGTGTGTTACTGACACTCTGACATTGCAGTGTGTTTCTGACACTCTGACATTATAGTGTGTTCCTGACACTCTGATAATACAGTGTGTTACTGACACTCTGATAATACAGTGTGTTACTGACACTCTGAAATTACAGTGTGTTACTGAGACTCTGATAATACAGTGTGTTACTGACACTCTGATAATACAGTGTGTTACTGACACTCTGACATTACAGTGTGTCAGTGACACTCTGACATTACAGTGTGTTACTGACACTCTGACATTACAGTGTGTTACTGAGACTCTGATAATACAGTGTGTTACTGACACTCTGAAATTACAGTGTGCTACTGACACTCTGATAATACAGTGTGTTACTGACACTCTGACATTACAGTGTGTTACTGACACTCTGATAATACAGTGTGTTACTGACAATCTGATAATACAGTGTGTTACTGACATTCTGACATTACAGTGTGTTACTGACACTCTGAAATTACTGTGTTTTACTGACACTCTGAGATTGCAGCGTGTTACTGACACCCTGATAATACAGTGTGTTACTGACATTCTGACATTACAGTGTGTTACAGACACTCTGACATTACAATGTGTTACTGACACTCTGACATTACAGTGTGTTACTGACACTCTGAAATTGCAGTGTTTTACTGACACTCTGATAATACAGTGTGTTACTGACATTCTGACATTACAGTGTGTTACTGACACTCTGATAATACAGTGTGTTACTGACACTCTGGCATTACAGTGTGTTACTGAGACTCTGATAATACAGTGTGTTACTGACATTCTGACATTACAGTGTGTTACTGACACTCTGACATTACAGTGTGTTACTGAGACTCTGATAATACAGTGTGTTACTGACACTCTGAAATTACAGTGTTTTACTGACACTCTGACATTTTGACATTGCAGTGTGTTACTGACACTCTGATAATACAGTGTGTTACTGACATTCTGACATTGCAGTGTGTTACTGACACTCTGATATTACAGTGTGTTACTGACACTCTGATAATACAGTGTGTTACTGACATTCTCTCATTACAGTGTGTTACTGACACTCTGACATTTCAGTGTCTTCCTCTCTGATATTACAGTGTGTTGCTAACACTCTGACCTTACAGTGTGTTACTAACACTCTGACATTACAGTGTGTTACTGACACTCTGAAATTAAAGTGTTTTACTGACACTCTGACATTGCAGTGTGTTACTGACACTCTGATAATACAGTGTGTTACTGACATTCTGACATTACAGTGTGTTACTGACACTCTGATAATACAGTGTGTTACTGACACTCTGACATTACTGTGTGTTACTGACACTCTGACATTGTAGTGTGATACTGACACTCTGACATTACAGTGTGTTACTGACACTCTGACATTGTAGTGTGATACTGACACTCTGACATTACAGTGTGTTACTAACACTCTGACATTGTAGTGTGATACTGACACTCTGACATTACAGTGTGTTACTGACACTCTGACATTAGAGTGTGTTACTGACACTCTGACATTAGAGTGCATTATTCTCTGACATTACAGTGTGATACTGACACTCTGACATTAGAGTGCATTATTCTCTGACATTACAGTGTGATACTGACACTCTGACATTACAGTGTGTTACTGACACTCTGACATTAAAGTGTGTTACTGACACTCTGACATTGTAGTGTGATACTGACACTCTGGCATTACAGTGTGTTACTGACACTCTGATATTAGAGTGCATTATTCTCTGACATTACAGTGTGATACTGACACTCTGACATTACAGTGTGTTACTGACACTCTGATATTAGAGTGCATTATTCTCTGATGTTACAGTATGTTACTAACACTCTGACATTACAGTGTGTTACTAACACTCTGACATTGTAGTGTGATACTGACACTCTGACATTACAGTGTGTTACTGACACTCTGACATTAGAGTGTGTTACTGACACTCTGACATTAGAGTGTGTTACTAACACTCTGACATTGTAGTGTGATACTGACACTCTGACATTACAGTGTGTTACTGACACTCTGACATTACAGTGTGTTACTGACACTCTGACAATAGAGTGCATTATTCTCTGACATTACAGTGTGATACTGACACTCTGACATTACTGTGTGTTACTGACACTCTGACATTGTAGTGTGATACTGACACTCTGACATTACAGTGTGTTACTGACACTCTGACATTGTAGTGTGATACTGACACTCTGACATTACAGTGTGTTACTAACACTCTGACATTGTAGTGTGATAATGACACTCTGACATTACAGTGTGTTACTGACACTCTGACATTAGAGTGCATTATTCTCTGACATTACAGTGTGTTACTAACACTCTGACATTGTAGTGTGATACTGACACTCTGACATTACAGTGTGTTACTGACATTCTGACATTACAGTGTGTTACTGACACTCTGATAATACAGTGTGTTACTGACATTCTGACATTACAGTGTGTTACTGACACTCTGACATTACAGTGTGTTACTGACACTCTGAAATTACAGTGTTTTACTGACACTCTGACATTTTGACATTGCAGTGTGTTACTGACACTCTGATAATACAGTGTGTTACTGACATTCTGACATTGCAGTGCGTTACTGACAGTCTGATATTAGAGTGTGTTACTGACACTCTGATAATACAGTGTGTTACTGACATTCTGACATTACAGTGTGTTACTGACACTCTGATAATACAGTGTGTTACTGACATTCTGACATTACAGTGTGTTACTGACACTCTGATAATACAGTGTGTTACTGACATTCTGACATTACAGTGTGTTACTGACACTCTGACATTACAGTGTGTTACTGACACTCTGACATTTTGACATTGCAGTGTGTTACTGACACTCTGATAATACAGTGTGTAACTGACATTCTGACATTGCAGTGCGTTACTGACATTCTGACATTACAGTGTGTTACTGACACTCTGACATTACAGTGTTTTACTGACACTCTGACATTTTGACATTGCAGTGCGTTACTGACACTCTGATAATACAGTGTGTTACTGACATTCTGACATTACAGTGTGTTACTGACACTCTGACATTACAGTGTGTTACTGAGACTCTGATAATACAGTGTGTTACTGACACTCTGAAATTACAGTGTTTTACTGACACTCTGACATTTTGACATTGCAGTGTGTTACTGACACTCTGATAATACAGTGTGTTACTGACATTCTGACATTGCAGTGTGTTACTGACACTCTGATATTACAGTGTGTTACTGACACTCTGATAATACAGTGTGTTACTGACATTCTGTCATTACAGTGTGTTACTGACACTCTGACATTTCAGTGTCTTCCTCTCTGATATTACAGTGTGTTGCTAACACTCTGACCTTACAGTGTGTTACTAACACTCTGACATTACAGTGTGTTACTCACACTCTGAAATTAAAGTGTTTTACTGACACTCTGACATTGCAGTGTGTTACTGACACTCTGATAATACAGTGTGTTACTGACATTCTGACATTACAGTGTGTTACTGACACTCTGATAATACAGTGTGTTACTGACACTCTGACATTACTGTGTGTTACTGACACTCTGACATTGTAGTGTGATACTGACACTCTGACATTACAGTGTGTTACTGACACTCTGACATTGTAGTGTGATACTGACACTCTGACATTACAGTGTGTTACTAACACTCTGACATTGTAGTGTGATACTGACACTCTGACATTACAGTGTGTTACTGACACTCTGACATTAGAGTGTGTTACTGACACTCTGACATTAGAGTGCATTATTCTCTGACATTACAGTGTGATACTGACACTCTGACATTAGTGTGCATTATTCTCTGACATTACAGTGTGATACTGACACTCTGACATTACAGTGTGTTACTGACACTCTGACATTAAAGTGTGTTACTGACACTCTGACATTGTAGTGTGATACTGACACTCTGACATTACAGTGTGTTACTGACACTCTGATATTAGAGTGCATTATTCTCTGACATTACAGTGTGATACTGACACTCTGACATTACAGTGTGTTACTGACACTCTGATATTAGAGTGCATTATTCTCTGATATTACAGTATGTTACTAACACTCTGACATTACAGTGTGTTACTAACACTCTGACATTGTAGTGTGATACTGACACTCTGACATTACAGTGTGTTACTGACACTCTGACATTAGAGTGTGTTACTGACACTCTGACATTAGAGTGTGTTACTAACACTCTGACATTGTAGTGTGATACTGACACTCTGACATTACAGTGTGTTACTGACACTCTGACATTACAGTGTGTTACTGACACTCTGACAATAGAGTGCATTATTCTCTGACATTACGATGTGATACTGACACTCTGACATTACTGTGTGTTACTGACACTCTGACATTGTAGTGTGATACTGACACTCTGACATTACAGTGTGTTACTGACACTCTGACATTGTAGTGTGATACTGACACTCTGACATTACAGTGTGTTACTGACACTCTGACATTGTAGTGTGATAATGACACTCTGACATTACAGTGTGTTACTGACACTCTGACATTAGAGTGCATTATTCTCTGACATTACAGTGTGTTACTAACACTCTGACATTGTAGTGTGATACTGACACTCTGACATTACAGTGTGTTACTGACATTCTGACATTACAGTGTGTTACTGACACTCTGATAATACAGTGTGTTACTGACATTCTGACATTACAGTGTGTTACTGACACTCTGATAATACAGTGTGTTACTGACATTCTGACATTACAGTGTGTTACTGACACTCTGACATTACAGTGTGTTACTGACACTCTGAAATTACAGTGTTTTACTGACACTCTGACATTTTGACATTGCAGTGTGTTACTGACACTCTGATAATACAGTGTTTTACTGACACTCTGACATTTTGACATTGCAGTGTGTTACTGACACTCTGATAATACAGTGTGTTACTGACATTCTGACATTGCAGTGCGTTACTGACAGTCTGATATTAGAGTGTGTTACTGACACTCTGATAATACAGTGTGTTACTGACATTCTGACATTACAGTGTGTTACTGACACTCTGATAATACAGTGTGTTACTGACATTCTGACATTACAGTGTGTTACTGACACTCTGATAATACAGTGTGTTACTGACATTCTGACATTACAGTGTGTTACTGACACTCTGACATTACAGTGTGTTACTGACACTCTGACATTTTGACATTGCAGTGTGTTACTGACACTCTGATAATACAGTGTGTTACTGACATTCTGACATTGCAGTGCGTTACTGACAGTCTGATATTAGAGTGTGTTACTGACACTCTGATAATACAGTGTGTTCCTGACATTCTGACATTACAGTGTGTTACTGACACTCTGATAATACAGTGTGTTACTGACATTCTGACATTACAGTGTGTTACTGACACTCTGATAATACAGTGTGTTACTGACATTCTGACATTACAGTGTGTTACTGACACTCTGATAATACAGTGTGTTACTGACATTCTGACATTACAGTGTGTTACTGACACTCTGACATTACAGTGTGTTACTGACACTCTGAAATTACAGTGTTTTACTGACACTCTGACATTCTGATATTACAGTGTGTTACTGACACTCTGATAATACAGTGTGTTACTGACATTCTGACATTACAGTGTGTTACTGACACTCTGATAATACAGTGTGTTACTGACATTCTGACATTACAGTGTCTTACTGACACTCTGAAATTACATTATTTTACTGACACTCTGACATTTTGACATTGCAGTGTGTTACTGACACTGTGATATTACAGTGTGTTACTGACACTCTGATAATACAGTGTGTCACTGACATTCTGACATTACAGTGTGTTACTGACACTCTGACATTACAGTGTGTTACTGACACTCTGAAATTACAATGTGTTACTGACACTCTGATAATACAGTGTGTTACTGACATTCTGACATTGCAGTGTGTTACTGACACTCTGACATTACAGTGTGTTACTGACACTCTGATAATACAGTGTGTTACTGACACTCTGACATTACAGTGTTTTACTGACTCTCAGATAATACAGTGTGTTACTGACACTCTGATAATACAGTGTGTTACTGACATTCTGACATTACAGTGTCTTACTGACACTCTGAAATTACAGTGTTTTACTGACACTCTGATATTTTTACATTGCAGTGCGTTACTGACACTCTGATATTACAGTGTGTTACTGACATTCTGACATTACAGTGTGTTACTGACACTCTGATAATACAGTGTGTTACTGACATTCTGACATTACAGTGTGTTACTGACATTCTGACAGTACAGTGTGTTACTGACACTCTGACATTGCAGTGTGTTACTGACACTCTGACATTACAGTGTTTTACTGAAACTGTGACATTGCAGTGTGTTACTGACACTCTGAAAATACAGTGTGTTACTGACATTCTGACATTACAGTGTGTTACTGACACTCTGACATTACAGTGTGTTACTAACACTCTGACATTACAGTGTGTTACTTACACTCTGATAATACAGTGTGTTACTGACATTCTGACATTACAGTGTGTTACTGACACTCTGATAATACAGTGTGTTACTGACACTCTGACATTACAGTGTGTTACTGACACTCTGATATTACAGTGTGTTACTGACACTCTGATAATACAGTGTGTTACTGACATTCTGACATTACAGTGTCTTACTGACACTCTGACATTGCAGTGTGTTACTGACACCCTGATAATACAGTGTGTTACTGACATTCTGACATTACAGTGTGTTACTGACACTCTGACATTACAATGTGTTACTGACACTCTGAAATTACAGTGTTTTACTGACTCTCTGACATTGCAGTGTGTTACTGACACTCTGATAATACAGTGTGTTACTGACATTCTGACATTACAGTGTGTTACTGACACTCTGATAATGCAGTGTGTTACTGACATTCTGACATTACAGTGTGTTACTGACACTCTGAAATTATAGTGTTTTACTGACACTCTGACATTTTGACATTGCAGTGCGTTACTGACACTCTGACATTACAGTGTGTTACTGACACTCTGAAATTAGAGTGCGTTATTCTCTGACATTTCAGTGTGTTGCTAACTCTCTGACATTGCAGTGTGTTACTGACACTCTGACATTACAGTGTGTTACTGACACTCTGACATTTCAGTGTCTTACTCTCTGATATTACAGTGTGTTGCGAACACTCTGACCTTACAGTGTGTTACTAACACTCTGACATTACAGTGTGTTACTGACACTCTGACATTGTAGTGTGTTACTGACACCCTGACATTAGAGTGCATTATTCTCTGACATTACAGTGTGGCACTGACACTCTGACATTACAGTGTGTTACTGACACTCTGAGATTCGAGTGCATTATTCTCTGACATTACAGTGTGTTACTAACACTCTGACATTACAGTGTGTTACTGACACTCTGACATTCGAGTGCATTATTCTCTGACATTACAGTGTGTTACTAACACTCTGACATTACAATGTGTTACTGACACTCTGACATTGTAGTGTGTTACTGACACTCTGATAATACAGTGTGTTACTGACACTCTGACATTACAGTGTGTTACTGACACTCTGACATTGCAGTGTGCTTCTGACACTCTGACATTACAGTGTGTTCCTGACACTCTGATAATACAGTGTGTTACTGACATTCTGACATTACAGTGTGTTACTGACACTCTGACATTGCAGTGTGTTTCTGACACTCTGACATTATAGTGTGTTCCTGACACTCTGATAATACAGTGTGTTACTGACACTCTGACATTACAGTGTGTTACTGACACTCTGACATTGCAGTGTGTTTCTGACACTCTGACATTATAGTGTGTTCCTGACACTCTGATAATACAGTGTGTTACTGACACTCTGATAATACAGTGTGTTACTGACACTCTGAAATTACAGTGTGTTACTGAGACTCTGATAATACAGTGTGTTACTGACACTCTGATAATACAGTGTGTTACTGACACTCTGACATTACAGTGTGTCAGTGACACTCTGACATTACAGTGTGTTACTGACACTCTGACATTACAGTGTGTTACTGAGACTCTGATAATACAGTGTGTTACTGACACTCTGAAATTACAGTGTGCTACTGACACTCTGATAATACAGTGTGTTACTGACACTCTGACATTACAGTGTGTCAGTGACACTCTGACATTACAGTGTGTTACTGACACTCTGACATTACAGTGTGTTACTGAGACTCTGATAATACAGTGTGTTACTGACACTCTGAAATTACAGTGTGTTACTGACACTCTGACATTACAGTGTGTCAGTGACACTCTGACATTACAGTGTGTTACTGACACTCTGATAATAGTGTGTTACTGACACTCTGATAATACAGTGTGTTACTGACATTCTGACATTCCAGTGTGTTACTGACACTCTGAAATTACAGTGTGTTACTGACACTCTGATAATACAGTGTGTTACTGACACTCTGAAATTACAGTGTTTTACTGACACTCTGATAATACAGTGTGTTACTGACATTCTGACATTACAGTGTGTTACTGACACTCTGACATTACATTGTTTTACTGACACTCTGATAATACAGTGTGTTACTGACATTCTGACATTACTGTATGTTACTGACACTCTGACATTACAGTGTCTTACTGACACTCTGAAATTACAGTGTTTTACTGACACTCTGATAATACAGTGTGTTACTGACAATCTGATAATACAGTGTGTTACTGACATTCTGACATTACAGTGTGTTACTGACACTCTGAAATTACTGTGTTTTACTGACACTCTGAGATTGCAGTGTGTTACTGACACCCTGATAATACAGTGTGTTACTGACATTCTGACATTACAGTGTGTTACAGACACTCTGACATTACAATGTGTTACTGACACTCTGACATTACAGTGTGTTACTGACACTCTGAAATTGCAGTGTTTTACTGACACTCTGATAATACAGTGTGTTACTGACATTACAGTGTGTTACTGAGACTCTGATAATACAGTGTGTTACTGACACTCTGAAATTACAGTGTTTTACTGACACTCTGACATTTTGACATTGCAGTGTGTTACTGACACTCTGATAATACAGTGTGTTACTGACATTCTGACATTGCAGTGTGTTACTGACACTCTGATATTACAGTGTGTTACTGACACTCTGATAATACAGTGTGTTACTGACATTCTGTCATTACAGTGTGTTACTGACACTCTGACATTTCAGTGTCTTCCTCTCTGATATTACAGTGTGTTGCTAACACTCTGACCTTACAGTGTGTTACTAACACTCTGACATTACAGTGTGTTACTCACACTCTGAAATTAAAGTGTTTTACTGACACTCTGACATTGCAGTGTGTTACTGACACTCTGATAATACAGTGTGTTACTGACATTCTGACATTACAGTGTGTTACTGACACTCTGATAATACAGTGTGTTACTGACACTCTGACATTACTGTGTGTTACTGACACTCTGACATTGTAGTGTGATACTGACACTCTGACATTACAGTGTGTTACTGACACTCTGACATTGTAGTGTGATACTGACACTCTGACATTACAGTGTGTTACTAACACTCTGACATTGTAGTGTGATACTGACACTCTGACATTACAGTGTGTTACTGACACTCTGACATTAGAGTGTGTTACTGACACTCTGACATTAGAGTGCATTATTCTCTGACATTACAGTGTGATACTGACACTCTGACATTAGAGTGCATTATTCTCTGACATTACAGTGTGATACTGACACTCTGACATTACAGTGTGTTACTGACACTCTGATATTAGAGTGCATTATTCTCTGATATTACAGTATGTTACTAACACTCTGACATTACAGTGTGTTACTAACACTCTGACATTGTAGTGTGATACTGACACTCTGACATTACAGTGTGTTACTGACACTCTGACATTAGAGTGTGTTACTGACACTCTGACATTAGAGTGTGTTGCTAACACTCTGACATTGTAGTGTGATACTGACACTCTGACATTACAGTGTGTTACTGACACTCTGACATTACAGTGTGTTACTGGCACTCTGACAATAGAGTGCATTATTCTCTGACATTACAGTGTGATACTGACACTCTGACATTACTGTGTGTTACTGACACTCTGACATTGTCGTGTGATACTGACACTCTGACATTACAGTGTGTTACTGACACTCTGACATTGTAGTGTGATACTGACACTCTGACATTACAGTGTGTTACTAACACTCTGACATTGTAGTGTGATACTGACACTCTGACATTACAGTGTGTTACTGACACTCTGACATTAGAGTGCATTATTCTCTGACATTACAGTGTGTTACTAACACTCTGACATTGTAGTGTGATACTGACACTCTGACATTACAGTGTGTTACTGACACTCTGACATTGTAGTGTGATACTGACTCTCTGACATTACAGTGTGTTACTGACACTCTGACATTGTAGTGTGATACTGACACTCTGACATTACAGTGTGTTACTAACACTCTGACATTGTAGTGTGATACTGACACTCTGACATTACAGTGTGTTACTGACACTCTGACATTAGAGTGCATTATTCTCTGACATTACAGTGTGTTACTAACACTCTGACATTGTAGTGTGATACTGACACTCTGACATTACAGTGTGTTACTGACACTCTGACATTAGAGTGCATTATTCTCTGACATTACAGTGTGTTACTGACACTCTGACATTACAGTGTGTTACTGACACTCTGACATTGTAGTGTGATACTGACACTCTGACATTACAGTGTGTTACTGACACTCTGACATTGTAGTGTGATACTGACACTCTGACATTACAGTGTGTTACTGACACTCTGACATTAGAGTGCATTATTCTCTGACATTACAGTGTGTTACTAACACTCTGACATTGTAGTGTGATACTGACACTCTGACATTACAGTGTGTTACTGACACTCTGACATTAGAGTGCATTATTCTCTGACATTACAGTGTGTTACTGACACTCTGACATTACAGTGTGTTACTGACACTCTGACATTGTAGTGTGATACTGACACTCTGACATTACAGTGTGTTACTGACACTCTAACATTAGAGTGCATTATTCTCTGACATTACAGTGTGTTACTGACACTCTGACATTACAGTGTGTTACTGACACTCTGACATTGTAGTGTGATACTGACACTCTGACATTGTAGTGTGATACTGACACTCTGATATTACAGTGTGTTGCTGACACTCTGATATTAGAGTGCATTTTGATTTACAAACAGCTTCTTTCTGTTTACCAAGTAATTCCTTCCAGACGTTAGCCTTGCTGGGCAGAGCGGCCAATTAATCCTTTCCGCATTGTCCTTGACGACTGCAAAGGTGAAAATATCTTGAATTTCTAATGACGTTTTCACAACCTCAGGAGATCCCAAAATGTTTAACAGCCAATGAAGTAGTTTTGTAGTTTTCACAGTGCGTTAATTTAGGAAATGTGTAAACCACTTTACTCACAGCAAGATCCCACAAACAGCAATTATGATAATGACCAGACAATCTGCTTTCAGTGATGTTGTTTGAGGGATAAATATTGGTCCCAGGACAAGGGGAGGGGCCCTGCTATTGCTTGAATAGTGCAAGAGGACTTTTTATATCCACTAGAAAGGACAGACGGCACAACAGATTGAAGTTACCTCAGAAAGACAGCACCTCCAACAACACAGCAGTCCCTCAGTACTGACCCTCTGACAATGCAGCACTCCCTCAGTACTGACCCTCCGACAGTGCAGCACTCCCTCACTACTGACCCTCCGACAGTGCAGCACTCCCTCACTCCTGACCCTCTGATCGTGCAGCACTCCCTCAGTCCTGACCCTCCAACAGTGCAGCACTCCCTCACTACTGACCCTGCGACAGTGCAGCATTCCCTCAGTACTGACCCTCCGACAGAGCAGCACTCCCTCACTACTGACTCTCCAACAGTGCAGTACTCCCTCAGGACTGACCCTCCGACAGTGCAGCACTCCCTCAGTGAAGACCCTCTGACAGTGTAGCACTCCCTCAGTACTGACCCTCTGAGAGTGCAGCACTCCCTCACTACTGACTCTCCAACAGTGCAGTACTCCCTCAGTACTGACCCTCCGACAGAGCAGCACTCCCTCACTACTGACTCTCCAACAGTGCAGTACTCCCTCAGGACTGACCCTCCGACAGTGCAGCACTCCCTCACTCCTGACCCTCTGATCGTGCAGCACTCCCTCAGTCCTGACCCTCCAACAGTGCAGCACTCCCTCACTACTGACCCTGCGACAGTGCAGCATTCCCTCAGGACTGACCCTCCGACAGTGCAGCACTCCCTCAGTGAAGACCCTCTGACAGTGTAGCACTCCCTCAGTAAAGACCCTCTGAGAGTGCGGCACTCCCTCAGTACTGACCCTCCGACAGTGCAGCACTCCCTCAGTATTGACCCTCCGACAGTGCAGCACTCCCTCAGTACTGACCCTCTGATCGTGCAGCACTCCCTCAGTCCTGACCCTCCAACAGTGCAGCACTCCCTCACTACTGACCCTGCGACAGTGCAGCACTCCCTCTGTACTGACCCTCCGACAGTGCAGCATTCCCTCAGGACTGACCCTCCGACAGTGCAGCACTCCCTCAGTGAAGACCCTCTGACAGTGTAGCACTCCCTCAGTAAAGACCCTCTGAGAGTGCGGCACTCCCTCAGTACTGACCCTCCGACAGTGCAGCACTCCCTCAGTATTGACCCTCCGACAGTGCAGCACTCCCTCACTACTGACCCTCTGACAGTGCAGCACTCCCTCAGTACTGACCCTACGACAGTGCAGCACTCCCTCAGTAATGACCCTCCGACAGTGCAGCACTCCCTCACTACTGACCCTCCGACAGTGCAGCACTCTCTCGCTACTGACCCTCTGATAGGGCAGCACTCCCTCAGTACTGACCATCCGACAGTGCAGCACTCCCTCACTGCTGACCCTGCGACAGTGCAGCATTCCCTCACTACTGACGCTCCGACAGTGCAGCACTCCCTGACTACTGACTCTCCAACAGTGCAGCACTCCCTCAGGACTAACCCTCCGACAGTGCAGCACTCCCTCAGTACAGACCCTCTGACAGTGTAGCACACCCTCACTACTGGCTCTCCAACAGTGCAGCACTCCATCACTACTGACCCTCCGACAGTCCAGCATTCCCTCACTACTGACCGTCTGACAGTGCAGCACTCCCTCAGTACTGACCCTCTGATAGTGCAGCGCTCCCTCAGTGCTGACCCTCCGACAGTGCAGCACTCCCTCACTACTGACCCTCCGACAGTGCAGTGCTCCCTCAGTACTGACCCACTGACAGTGCAGCATTCCCTCACTACTGACGCTCCGACAGTGCAGCACTCCCTCACTACTGACCCTCTGACAGTGCAGCACTCCCTCACTACTGACCCTCTGACAGTGCAGCATTCCCTCAGTACTGACCCTCCTACAATACAGCACTCCCTCAGTGCTGACCCTCCGACAGTGCAGCACTCCCTCACGACTGACCCTCCGACGGTGCAGCGCTCCCTCAGTACTGACGCTCCGACAGTGCAGCATTCCCTCACTACTGACCCTCCAGCAGTGCAGCACCCGCTCAGTACTGATCCTCTGGCAGTGCAGCACTCCCTCAGTACTGACTCTCTGACAGTGCAGCACTCCCTCAGAACTGACCCTCCGACAGTGCAGCAAACCCTCAGTACTGACCCTCTGACAGTGCAGCACTCCCTCAGTACTGACCCTCCGACAATACAGCACGCCCTCAGTACTGACCCTCCGACAGTGCAGCGCTCCCTCAGTACTGACCCTCCGACAGTGCAGCACTCCCTCAGTACTGACCCTCCGACAAGACAGCACTCCCTCAGTACTGACCCTCCGACAGTGCAGCACTCCCTCAGTACTGACCCTCCGACAATACAGCACTCCCTCAGTACTGACCCTCCGACAGTGCAGCACACCCTCAGTACTGACCCTCCGACAATACAGCACTCCCTCAGTACTGACCCTCCGACAGTGCAGCACTCCCTCAGTCCTGACGCTCCGACAGTGCAGCATTCCCTCACTACTGACCCTCCAACAGTGTAGCACCCGCTCAGTACTGATCCTCTGGCAGTGCAGCACTCCCTCAGTACTGACTCTCTGACAGTGCAGCACTCCCTCAGAACTGACCCTCCGACAGTGCAGCACACACTCAGTACTGACCCTCTGACAGTGCAGCACTCCCTCAGTACTGACCCTCCGACAATGCAGCACTCCCTCAGTACTGACCCTCCGACAGTGCAGCGCTCCCTCAGTACTGACCCTCCGAAAGTGCAGCACTCCCTCAGTACTGACCCTCCGACAATACAGCACTCCCTCAGTACTGACCCTCTGACAGTGCAGCCCTCCCTCGGTACTGACCCTCCGACAATACAGCACTCCATCAGTACTGACCCTCCGACAGTGCAGCACTCCCTCAGTACTGACCCTCTGACAGTGCAGCACAACCTCAGTACTGACCCTCCAACAATACAGCACTCCCTCAGTACTGACCGTCCGACAGTGCAGCACACCCTCAGTACTGACCCTCCGACAATACAGCACTCCCTCAGTACTGACTCTCCGACAGTGCAGCACTCCCTCAGTACTGACCCTCCAACAATACAGCACTCCCTCAGTACTGACCCTCTGACAGTGCAGCACTCCCTCAGTACAGACCCTCTGACAGTGCGGCACTCCCTCAGTACTGACCCTCCGACAGTGCAGCACTCCCTCAGTACTGACCCTCCGACAGTGCAGCACTCCCTCACTACTGACCGTCTGACAGTGCAGCACTCCCTCAGTACTGACCCTCCGACAGTGCAGCACACCCTCAGTACTGACCCTCCGACAGTGCAGCACTCCCTCACTACTGACCCTCCGACAGTGCAGCACTCCCTCACTACTGACTCTCCAACAGTG
Organism: Heterodontus francisci; assembly: GCF_036365525.1. Lineage (NCBI taxonomy): Eukaryota > Metazoa > Chordata > Chondrichthyes > Heterodontiformes > Heterodontidae > Heterodontus > Heterodontus francisci. Next base: position 88,259,939 of record NC_090390.1, read on the forward strand.
TAGCACTCCCTCAGTACAGACCCTCTGACAGTGCAGCAGTCCCTCACTACTGGCCCTCCGACAGTGCAGCACTCCCTCACTACTGACCCTCCGACAGTGCAGCACTCCCTCACTACTGACCCTCTGATTGGGCAGCACTCCCTCAGTACTGACCCTCCGACAGTGCAGCACTCCCTCACTACTGACTCTCCAACAGTGCATCACTCCCTCAGGACTGACCCTCCGACAGTGCAGCACTCCCTCACTACTGACCCTCCGACAGTGCAGCACTCCCTCACTACTGACCCTCTGATAGGGCAGCACTCCCTCAGTAGTGACCCTCCGACAGTGCAGCACTCCCTCACTACTGACCCTCCGACAGTGCAGCACTCCCTCACTACTGACCCTCTGATAGGGCAGCACTCCCTCAGTACTGACCCTCCGACAGTGCAGCACTTCCTCACTACTGACCCTCCGACAGTGCAGCACTCCCTCACTACTGACCCTCTGATAGGGCAGCACTCCCTCAGTACTGACCCTCCGACAGTGCAGCACTCCCTCACTACTGACCCTGCGACAGTGCAGCATTCCCTCACTACTGACCCTCCGACAGTGCAGCTCTCCCTCACTACTGACTCTCCAACAGTGCAGCACTCCCTCAGGACTGACCCTCCGACAGTGCAGCACTCCCTCAGTACAGACCCTCTGACAGTGTAGCACTCCCTCAGTACTGACCCTCCGACAGTCCAGCATTCCCTCACTACTGACCCTCCGACAGTGCAGTGCTCCCTCAGTACTGACCCTCTGACAGTGCAGCACTCCCTCACTCCTCACGCTCCGACAGTGCAGCACTCCCTCAGTACTGATCCTCTGACAGTGCAGCATTCCCTCACTACTGACCCTCTGACAGTGCAGCTTTCCCTCACTACTGACCCTCCGACAGTCCAGCACGCCCTCACTACTGACCCTCTGACTGTGCAGCACACCCTCAGTCCTGACTCTCCTACAATACAGCACTCCCTCAGTACTGACCCTCCGACAGTGCAGCACTCCCTCACTACTGACCCTCCGACAGTGCAGCGCTCCCTCAGTACTGACGCTCCGACAGTGCAGCATTCCCTCACTACTGACCTTCCAACAGTGCAGCACTCCCTCACCACTGACCCTCCGACAGTGCAGCACTCCCTCAGTACTGACCCTCCGACAGTGCAGCACTCCCTCAGAACTGACCCTCCGACAATACAGCACTCCCTCAGTACTGATCCTCTGGCAGTGCAGCACTCCCTCAGTACTGACCCTCCGACAGTGCAGCACTCCCTCAGTACTGACCCTCCGACAGTGCAGCACTCCCTCAGAACTGACCCTCCGACAATACAGCACTCCCTCAGTACTGACCCTCCGACAGTGCAGCACTCCCTCAGTACTGACCCTCCAACAGTGCAGCACTCCCTCAGTACTGACCCTCCGACAATACAGCTCTCCCTCAGTACTGACCCTCCGACAGTGCAGCACTCCCTCAGTACTGACCCTCCGACAGTGCGGCACTCCCTCAGTACTGACCCTCTGACAGTGCAGCACTCCCTCAGGACTGACCCTCTGACTGTGCAGCACTCCCTCAGTACTGACCCTCCGACAGTGCAGCACTCCCTCAGTACTGACCCTCTGACAGTGCAGCACTCCCTCAGGACTGACCCTCTAACAGTGCAGCACTCCCTCAGTACTAACCCTCTGACAGTGCAGCACTCCCTCAGTACGGATCCTCTGACAGTGCAGCACTCCCTCAGTACGACACTGGAATGTCCACCTACATTGTGAGCTCAAGTTTCGGAATGGGACTTGAATGTTCATCTTCAAACTGAACGTTCAACAGAAGCAGTTGTGTTGTCCAAAAACTTCTGCCTCTGAGGCACAATCTCAGGGCAGTGGAGGGTCTGTACATAACGACAAAGGGTTAATTTTCTCAGGTTTAAAGGAGATCCCAAATGCAATCTGTCAAAGTTCAGAGGTGCAAACACTGGAAAACACATTGAGGGAAAGAAATCAGATTCCAAGTAACCTTCCAATTCACTCACAGAAATCCAATCTTCCCAAATCAGATCCCATTCTGGTCCAAAACGTTGAGGAACCAACTAGAGAAAAGGCCATCCAAGACTGGGTATTGTGTAATGAGAGAGGAATAATTGACAATCTAGTGCTGCGAGACCCCTTGGGGATGAGTGACCATAATATGATAGAATTCTTCATCAAGATGGAGAGTGACATAGTTGATTCTGAGACAAGGGTCCTGAATCTTAGTAAAGGAAACTACGGAGGTATGAGGCGCGAGTTGGCGATGACGGATTGGGAAACGTTACTTAAAGGGATGACAGTGGAAAGGCAATGGCAAACGTTCAAAGAGGGCATGGATGAACTGCAACAATCGTTTATTCCTGTCTGGCGCAAAAGTAAAACGGGAAAGATAGCCAAACCATGGCTTACAAGGGAAATTAGAGATAGCATTAGATCCAAGGAAGAGGTATACAAATTCACCAGAAAAAACAACAGACCTGAGGATTGGGAGCAGTTTCGAATTCAGCAATGGAGGACCAAGGGATTGATTAAGAAGGGGAAAATAGAGTACGAGAGTAAGCTTGCGGGGAACATAAAAACTGACTGTAAAAATTTCTATCGGTATGTGAAGAGAAAAAGATTGGTGAAGACAAATGTAGGTCCCTTACAGTCAGAAACAGGGGAATTTATTATGGGGAATAAAGAAATGGCTGACCAACTAAATGCATACTTTGGTTCTGTCTTCACAAAGGAGAACACAAATATCATACCAGAAATGTTGGGGAACACAGGGCTTAGTGAGAGAGAGGAACTGAAGCAAATCAGGATTAGGAGAGAAATGGTGTTTTAGTTTTAGTTTAGAGATACAGCACTGAAACAGGCCCTTCGGCCCACCGAGTCTGTGCCGACCATCAACCACCCATTTATACTAATCCTACACTAATCCCATATTCCTACCACATCCTCACCTGTCCCTATATTCCCCTACCACCTACCTATACTAGGGGCAATTTATAATGGCCAATATACCTATCAACCTGCAAGTCTTTAGCTGTGGGAGGAAACCGGAGCACCCGGAGGAAACCCACGCAGACACAGGGAGAACTTGCAAACTCCACACAAGCAGTACCCAGAATTGAACCTGGGTCGCTGGAGCTGTGAGGCTGCGGTGCTAACCACTACGCCACTGCGTTAGGGAAATTGATGGGATTGAAGGCCAATAAATTCCCAGGGCCTGATGGTATGCATCCCAGAGTACTTAAGGAAGTGCCCTAGAAATAGTGGATGCATTGGTGGTCATCTTCCAAGATTCTATAGACTCTGGAACAGTTCCTACAGATTGGAGGGTAGCTAATGTAACCCCACTATTTAAAAGGGGAGGTAGAGAGAAAGCAGGGAATTATAGACCAGTCAGCCTGACATCGGTAGTGGGGAAAATTCTAGAATTCATTATCAAAGACTTTATAGCAGAGCACTTGGAGAACAGTGGTAGAATCGGAGAGAGTCAGCATGGATTTAGGAAAGGGAAATCATTCTTGACAAATCTACTAGAATTCTTCGAGGATGTAACTAGTAGAGTTGATGAGGGGGGGCCGTGGATGTGGTTTATTTGGACTTTCAGAAGGCTTTCGACAAAGTCCCACATAAGAGATTAGCGTGTAAAATTAAAGCACATGGGACTGGGGGTAGTGTATTGTAATGGATAGAAAATTGGTTGGCAGACAGGAAACAAAGAGTAGGAATAAACAGGTCTTTTTCCGAATGGCAGGCAGTGACTAGTGGGGTACCGCAGGGATCGGTGCTAGGACCCCAGCTATTCACAATATATATTAATGATTCAGATGAGGGAACTAAATGTAATATCTCCAAATTTGCAGATGACACAAAACTGGGTGGGCGGGTGAGTTGTGAGGAGGATGCAGAGAGGCTTCAGGGTGATTTGGACAAGTTGAGTGAGTGGGTAATTGCATGGCAGATGCAGTATAATGTGGATAAATGTGAGGTTATCCACTTTGGTAGCAAAAACAGGAAGGCAGATTATTATCTGAACGGCTATAAACTGAGAGAGGGGAATATGCAGCGAGACCTGGGTGTTCTTGTACACCAGTCGCTGAAGGTAAGCATGCAGGTGCAACAGGTGGTAAAAAAGGCAAATGGTATGTTGGCCTTCATAGTGAGAGGATTGGAGTACAGGAGCAGGGATGTCTTGCTGCAATTATACAGGGCCTTGGTGAGGTCACACCTAGAATATTGTGTGCAGTTTTGGTCTCCTTATCTGAGGAAGGATGTTCTTGCTATAGAGGGAGTGCAGCGAAGGTTTACCAGACTGATTCCTGGGATGGCGGGACTGACGTATGAGGAGAGATTGAGTCGGTTAGGATTATATTCGCTGGAGTTCAGAAGAGTGAGGGGGGAATCTCATAGAAACCTCTAAAATTCTAACAGGACTTGACAGGGTAGATGCAGGAAGGATGTTCCTGATGGTGGGGGAGTCCAGAACCAGGGGTCATAGTCTAAGGATACGGGGTAAACCTTTCAGGACTGAGATGAGGAGAAATTTCTTCACCCAGAGAGTGGTGAGCCTGTGGAATTCACTACCACAGAAAGCAGTTGAGGTCAAAACATTGTATGTTTTCAAAAAGGAGTTAGATATAGCTCATGGGTCTAAAGGGATCAAAGGATATGGGGTGAAAGCCGGAACAGGTTACTGAGTTGGATGATCAGCCGTGATCATAATAAATGGCAGAGCAGGCTCGAAGGGCCGAATGGCCTTCTCCTGCTCCTATTTTCTATGTTCTATGAACCGGACATCCCTGCTAAATAGATCACCCAGAGGTGAAAGCCTGCAGGTCAGCAACACTTAACTCAAAGTATTTAATCCCCATCCTACTGTTATCAGATGAATGTCACACTCTAAGGTTATGGAAACAGAGGAAACTTTACTCTATATGTAACCCCTTATATATATTTTATAAAATAACTTTATTCAAATTGAATAAATAAAACAAAACTCAAATTAAAATGCCATTTTCGGTGTCAACGATGCACTCCAGTCCCTGCGGTGCCCACTGGTCGCGGAACGCCTCAAGCGTACCGGCGGTCACCGCATGCTCCTTCTCCAGGGACACCCGGGCATGAAAGTAACCGCGGAAGAGAGGCAGGCAATCGGGGAGGACGGACCCCCCGATGGCCCGCAGCCTGGACCTGTGAATTGCCACCCTGGCCAGGCCCAGGAGCAGACCGGCGAGGAGATCCTCCTCCCGGCCCAAGCCCCTCCGCACCGGGTGCCCAAAGATCAGGAGCGTGGGGCTGAAGTGCAGCCAGAACTAGAGGAGCAGCCCCTTCAGATACTCATAGAGGGGCTGCAACCTCGTACACTCCATATATATGTGAAACACGGACTCGTCCAGGCCGCAGAAAGTACAGGCGGCCTGGGAGTCCGTGAACCTACTTAAAAGTCTTTTGCACGGGACTGCTCTGTGCAACACCCTCCACCCCAGGTCCCCGATGTAAAGGGGGAGGACTCCCGTGTAGAGAGACCTCCATCGGGGTTTCCCCTCGCCGCCAGATGGCAACGCGGACCGCCAAGATGTGTCCGGCCGGCTGATGAGGGCGAGAAAGTGGAGAGTGTGCAGGAGCAGCCCGTACAGGAAACCCCTCCGCGCCGATTGGAATGGCACAGAGGGCATTTCCGAGAGGCGGCTCGGGTTGTGCGGGACCGGCTCCCGAGGAGGGTTTCGGGGCCTGGGTCCGATGAGCAGTTCCGGCCGAGCAGGGGTCAGCTCGGACGGGATCGCTCCGCACTCCCGAGCCCCCTCGTCACCTGCATTCAGGGGGGTCCCGGGGGTGTTGGCTACTCCTCCGCCCGTCTGTCCATCCCCAGAGCCGGCTACCCAGACAGCCGAGGCGCTCACCTCCGCCGGCGGGGGAGCGCCCTGACTAGAGGCGACCATGCTCCAGACTTGGAATAGATCCCGGTAAAAGACAGGCAACTCCCTCAGAGAGGCGCGGCTAACGGACTCCACCGGGAGCTGCGTGTCGTCTTGAAGGCAGTGACACTGGCGGAAAAAATATGTCGCCAGCGCACACCAACTGGGAGGACGCTCGACGTACAGGTATCTCTGCAGGGTCCGAAGGCGGAGAGTCGCAGCCTGGGTGCGGACGCACACCAGCGACTGGCCACCCTCCTCAATCGGGAGACTCAGGACCGCGGCAGAGACCCAGTGTTTCCTCTTGCCCCAGAAGAAATCAACGAGCTTCATCTGAATCTTGGTGGCAAATGCAGGGGGTGGGGCCAAAGTGACTAACCGGTACCACAGTTTATAACCAGCACTCGGTCCCGTAGGAAAGCACTCGGAGCAGTCCTGTCCAGCGCTCCAGCTGAGTGGTGATCTGCGCTTCCAACTCCTGTCAGTTTGCCGGCCAGCCTTCCTCAGTGGGGCTAAGGTGGACTCCCAGATAGAGGAGGTGCGTGGTGTTACACGCAAAAGGTGTCAACTCCTTCGGCAAGGAATCCACCCGCCACTGACCCACCAGGAGTCCGGAACATTTCTCCCAATTGATCCTCGCGGAGGATGCAGCAGAAAAGATCTGCTGGCAGTCGCGCATCCTCCACAAGTCAATGGGATCTGTGACCGCGAGGAGCACGTCGTCGGCGTAAGCCGAGAGGATGACCCGCATGGCCGGCTCGCGCAGAGCCAATCCCGTCAACCTCCTGCGAAGCAGGCACAGGAACGGCTCCACACAGATGGTATACAATTGGCCGGACATGGGGCATCCCTGACGCACTCCTCTCCCAAAGCGAAGGGGCGCCATCAAGGACCCGTTAACCTTGACTAGACACTCTGCGGCGGCGTATAAAAGTCAGACCCAGGCCACAAAATGCGGCCTGAGTCTGAACGTGCGCAGAGTCCCGAAAATGTATTCGTGATCCACCCTGTCAAACGCCTTCTCCTGATCGAGGCAGAGAAAGGCGACCGACTGACCAGTCCTCTGGGAAAGATGAATCAAGTCCCGGACCAGGTGGATGTTGTCCTGGATGGACCGGCCCGGGACCGAGTAGGACTGGTTGGGGTGGATCATGTGGGTCAATTCTTAAGCAAGCGGAGATCGCTCCTCACAGGCAGCAAGGCGATGATCGCCCTGCCACCAGGCTTTCCCCCTTTCCCCCAGGACCCACATGTAATCGCCTCGCAGGATGACCCAGAACGCCCTGAGGAACTCCACAGTCAGCATGTCCAGCCCCGGGGATTTGCCGCTCGAGAGCTGGTGGAGGGCGCCAGTCAGTTCCGCCAACGTGAGCGGAGCCTCCAATCCTTCGGCACCCTCCGGGCTGACCTGCGGCAGGTCCTCCCACAAAACTCTGCGCGCATCCTCGCTGGACGGATCCGGAGAGAACAACACACTGTAATAAGTACGGACCAGGAGGCCCATTCCCTCCGGATCCGTGATGGAGGATCCGTCATCAGCCAGCAGCTCGATGAGCTGCTTATGGATCCGCTGCCAATTTTCCAGTGAGTAGAAGAAGGGTTCGGCGCGGTCAAAATCTTCCAGGATCTTGATCCACAACCTACGAGCTGCAGGTCCCTCAGCGCGCCCTTCCTCTCTTTGTACGCCTGCCACAAGGCCGGGTCCGTGACGGCATGACCGAGACGGGACTCCAAGTCGAGCACCTCCCTCTCTAGGCGCCTGATCTTGGTTTCCCGCCTCTTGGTCGACCCCTTCGTGTACTCCTGACAGAAGACGCGGACGTGAGTCTTGCCCACATCCCACCATAGCCTCAAGGAGGGGAAGCCCCCCTGCCTCCTTCTCCAGTTGGCCCAGAATCGACGGAACGAGTCCCGGAATCGCTCGTCCTCCAGCAGCCGGTTGTTAAAGTGCCAGTACGCGGATCCCGCCCACATCTGGTGGTGGTCCGAGCACAGCACCAGCCGCATGGAGGCCGCCGAGATGCGGGATACGTACGCCTGCGGAATGTAGAGGCGGTCGATTCGGGACCCTCCTCCTCCAGACCTCCACGTGAAGGCGCTGGAGTCGGGATGGAGATTCCGCCAGACGTCCACCAAGTCGAGGGAGCTGATCAGTTCCCTCAACTTCTCCACCGATGCTTGGCCGCGCTGGGGACCGGAGCGATCCCCCACCTCGAGGGTGCAGTTAAAATCACCCCCCTGAGGATGATGCACTCGCTGCTATCAATGGAGCTCAAGAGAGCGGACACTTCTTCAAAGAAGCGCGCTTGCAACACGCCGGGCCTGGGCGCGTACACGTTCACAAGGTGGAGCGGCACGCTACCCAGGCGAACGGCAAGGTGGAGCAAGCGGCCCGGCACTAGTTCTTTAACCCCCAAGATCTCCGGCTGAATAGTCGGGGCCAACAAGATAGCCACCCCACTAGAAATAGGGGTGAGGTGACTCATGTAGACCCCACCCTGCCACTCCAGGAGCCAGGTGGCTTCATCTCCTGGAACGGTGTGGGTTTCCTGCAGAAAGCTCACCGCGTATCTCCCTTCCCTGAGGACTGAGAGATTGTGAAATCTGCGGTGAGACCCCTTGCTGCCGTTGATGTTGAGGCTGGCTATGGTTATCTTCATGTCAAAGGTACTTAAAACCCATCAACAACACCTCACTGTGAGGAAGGAGTGGAAGTGCACCTGGCCCTCCACTCCCCCAGCAACCCATTGAGGAACACATTATATCAGCGCCTCTCAACCAGTTTCACACCCGCGCCCTTGCCCGCTTTCTTGAAGGGCGGCACGGACGGACTGGATGATCAGCGCCAAACTTGACCTCCGGCCGAGGACCAGCTGAACTTTATTGCAGCAACACCTGCATGCCGCTGTGGGGATGAGAGGAGACTTGGTGGGAGGCACGAGGGACTCCACCACCTCACTGGCGATGGAATCAAGGTCGTCCTCCATGCCCCGCACCGAATCCCCATCCTCCTCTGGGTCGTCACTGGCATCAGCCGATACACCCACCACACACAGTGGGGCGGACGTCCCGGCCACGCCAGCTGGTCCCACCTCCGTCACGTTGCCACCCCCAGGATCAATGGCGGAGGAGTCCTATCTGGGTTCTAGAATGGAACTGGAGCCTATGGGCGCCAGCAGTTCAGGGACCCCCTCCACCTCCATCCCCAGGCAAGTGAGCGGCCCAGGGCAGATGGAAGTTCCTGACTCTGGATATCCAGCCAGAGCTGAGACCGGAGGTGGAGAGAGGAGGCCATCTCCTGCTCTGCCAGCGCCCACAGACCCAGCAGACGGGAAATTCTGCAAATTGAGCTCAGGGTTGGGTACATTCTGGGCGGCAGCATCAGGCTGCTGGGAGAGCTGACCCTTACAGGTCTCCCCGCCCCCACCCAGGACACCCGACCCATCAGCCAAGGGAGAGATTTCTCCCATGGGGTCCACAGGCTCCCTGGCCACACGCGAGCCCTCTCCCTTCTCATTTGGATTTGCCTAATTTACAAGGGCTGTTCCCCACTCCGTCCTGAGGGACAGAGGGCTACCACTTAGGGCTCGAGGCCCCGATGGCGTTGGTGATGGGGGAAGCCTGGGGACCCGTGGCAGGACATGGACCCCACAACTCCGAGCCCTCCAGAGGAGGGTCGCGGAGGCTCAGAGACCACCATCTCAATAGAGGCCTCTGCTTCTGCCCCTGCAACCCCCTGCCCCGATTCCTTGGGGCCATGCTCAGCTGTGGAGCAAGTGGGCTCCCCTGGATTGGGCCTGGGGATAAGCTTAGGCTCAAGTTGTCCTGTTATATCCAGGGACCTTTAGATGTTTTGCCTTGTGGTGCGCCTTCCTTCCACCCAGATGGGTCTCCCCCTCCCCACCAGAGGCTGTGAAAACCACAGCCTCCGGAACCGCCTGAGCAGCAGTTGTTGCTGGAGTCGGGGGAATCGGGGGGGAGGTGCAGTCGCACCACCCTGGGCTGCCGAGGTGGAGTTGGCGGTAAGGAGGTAGGGGTAGTTCTAACGAACGTGCGGCATCCCCTTGCAGGCATGGCACCGCCCCTCGTCCGAGGTCCAGAAGATGTGGTAGGCCGTGTCTTCACATTGAAGTGGCCCTCCACATCCCATGAAACGAATTAAAAAATCTCCTCCGTTCCCTCTCCAAGGCCTTTACACAAGGAATTGGACACAATATTCCATCTGTGATGAACCAGTGATTTAGAAAAGGATGAGCATCTCCTTAACAACTTGCCTTGTGACCTTCAAAGATTTGTGAATATACACCCACCAGTCGCTCTGCTCCTGCACGGCCAATCAGTCAGTGTGAATAATATGATTGGCAGTTGTTTGGTTGTTTTCACATTGACCTGTGTCCCAGCATTGTCCCTCATGGTGTCAACTTAACATCTCTGCTAGTTGCTTCCCAAAAACCCTATAATAGAACACAGGAACAGGAGGAGGCCATTCAGCCCCTCGATCCTGTTACACAGGAACAGGAGGAGGCCATTCAGCCCCTCTAGCCTGTTACACAGGAACAGGAGGAGGCCATTCAGCCCCTCAATCCTGTCACACAGGAACAGGAGGAGGCCATTCAGCCCCTCTAGCCTGTTACACAGGAACAGGAGGAGGCCATTCAGCCCCTCGATCCTGTCACACAGGAACAGGAGGAGGCCGTTCAGCCCCTCTAGCCTGTTACACAGGAACAGGAGGAGGCCATTCAGCCCCTCGATCCTGTCACACAGGAACAGGAGGAGGCCGTTCAGCCCCTCGAGCCTGTTACACAGGAACAGGAGGAGGCGATTCAGCCCCTCGAGCCTGTTATACAGGGACAGGAGGAGGCCATTCAGCCCATCGAAGACAGAAATTGCTCTGAGTCTAAACAGAGAGTGCAGCTGATTAACTGCCACAGACGATAAGGAGAAGAATTCAGTTGTAAGTATGAAAGATGCAGAGTGATGAGGAGAGAAGGGAGCAGGGAGAGTTTCCCAATGATGTGTAGTGGGGACTCATTGTCTCATGTTGCTTGTTTGATTCCCTGAGCTAGATTTTCCCTCCCTGTGGATTAACAAGCAGGGCAGTCAGTGTGGGTAATGCTTATATCAAACGCATCTCAACAACTTAAGAAGAACCTCTGGTTTCATGAACTTTTTTTAGTTGATCCTTTCAAACTGAAACACTTATTTTAGAATTACCAGTCGAAGTTAAAACAATTCACCAACACTGAATCAACCACTGAACAGCACCACCCATGGGCCTCTCTCCAAATGACAGATTGTAGCAGAGAACACACAAGCGGGTAAAAGGGATGATTCACTCCTGTCTGGGACTGTACGGACTGTGTGTGTCTCAGTGTCAGCTCCTGTACACAGTGGGTAAAAGGGATGATTCACTCCTGTCTGGGACTGTACGGACTGTGTGTGTCTCAGTGTCAGATCCTGTACACAGTGGGTAAAAGGGATGATTCACTCCTGTCTGGGACTGTACGGATTGTGTGTGTCTCAGTGTCAGCTCCTGTACACAGTGGGTAAAAGGGATGATTCACTCCTGTCTGGGACTGTACGGACTGTGTGTATCTCAGTGTCAGCTCCTGTACACAGCGGGTAAAAGGGATGATTCACTCCTGTCTGGGACTGTACGGATTGTGTGTGTCTCAGTGTCAGCTCCTGTACACAGTGGGTAAAAGGGATGATTCACTCCTGTCTGGGACTGTACGGACTGTGTGTATCTCAGTGTCAGCTCCTGTACACAGTGGGTAAAAGGGATGATTCACTCCTGTCTGGGACTGTACGGACTGTGTGTATCTCAGTGTCAGCTCCTGTACACAGCGGGTAAAAGGGATGATTCACTCCTGTCTAGGACTGTACGGACTGTGTGTGTCTCAGTGTCAGCTCCTGTACACAGTGGGTAAAAGGGATGATTCACTCCTGTCTGGGACTGTACGGACTGTGTGTATCTCAGTGTCAGCTCCTGTACACAGTGGGTAAAAGGGATGATTCACTCCTGTCTGGGACTGTACGGACTGTGTGTATCTCAGTGTCAGCTCCTGTGCACAGTGGGTAAAAGGGATGATTCACTCCTGTCTGGGACTGTACGGACTGTGTGTATCTCAGTGTCAGCTCCTGTACACAGTGGGTAAAAGGGATGATTCACTCCTGTCTGGGACTGTACGGACTGTGTGTATCTCAGTGTCAGCTCCTGTACACAGTGGGTAAAAGGGATGATTCACTCCTGTCTGGGACTGTACGGACTGTGTGTATCTCAGTGTCAGCTCCTGTACACAGTGGGTAAAAGGGATGATTCACTCCTGTCTGGGACTGTACGGACTGTGTGTATCTCAGTGTCAGCTCCTGTACACAGTGGGTAAAAGGGACGATTCACTCCTGTCTGGGACTGTACGGACTGTGTGTGTCTCAGTGTCAGCTCCTGTACACAGTGGGTAAAAGGGACGATTCACTCCTGTCTGGGACTGTACGGACTGTGTGTGTCTCAGGGTCAGCTCCTGTACACAGTGGGTAAAAGGAACGATTCACTCCTGTCTGGGACTGTACGGCCCGTGTGTATCTCAGTGTCAGCTCCTGTACACAGTGGGTAAAAGGGACGATTCACTCCTGTTTGGGACTGTACGGACTGTGTGTGTCTCAGTGTCAGCTCCTGTACACAGTGGGTAAAAGGGATGATTCACTCCTGTCTGGGACTGTACGGACTGTGTGTATCTCAGTGTCAGCTCCTGTACACAGTGGGTAAAAGGGATGATTCACTCCTGTCTGGGACTGTACGGACTGTGTGTGTCTCAGTGTCAGCTCCTGTACACAGTGGGTAAAAGGGACGATTCACTCCTGTCTGGGACTGTACGGACTGTGTGTGTCTCAGTGTCAGCTCCTGTACACAGTGGGTAAAAGGGATGATTCACTCCTGTCTGGGACTGTACGGACTGTGTGTGTCTCAGTGTCAGCTCCTGTACACAGTGGGTAAAAGGGATGATTCACTCCTGTCTGGGACTGTACGGACTGTGTGTGTCTCAGTGTCAGCTCCTGTACACAGTGGGTAAAAGGGATGATTCACTCCTGTCTGGGACTGTACGGACTGTGTGTGTCTCAGTGTCAGCTCCTGTACACAGTGGGTAAAAGGGATGATTCACTCCTGTCTGGGACTGTACGGACTGTGTGTATCTCAGTGTCAGCTCCTGTACACAGTGGGTAAAAGGGATGATTCACTCCTGTCTGGGACTGTACGGACTGTGTGTGTCTCAGTGTCAGCTCCTGTACACAGTGGGTAAAAGGGATGATTCACTCCTGTCTGGGACTGTACGGACTGTGTGTATCTCAGTGTCAGCTCCTGTACACAGTGGGTAAAAGGGATGATTCACTCCTGTCTGGGACTGTACGGACTGTGTGTGTCTCAGTGTCAGCTCCTGTACACAGTGGGTAAAAGGGATGATTCACTCCTGTCTGGGACTGTACGGACTGTGTGTATCTCAGTGTCAGCTCCTGTACACAGTGGGTAAAAGGGATGATTCACTCCTGTCTAGGACTGTACGGACTGTGTGTGTCTCAGTGTCAGCTCCTGTACATAGTGGGTAAAAGGGACGATTCACTCCTGTCTGGGACTGTACGGACTGTGTGTGTCTCAGTGTCAGATCCTGTACACAGTGGGTAAAAGGGACGATTCACTCCTGTCTGGGACTGTACGGACTGTGTGTATCTCAGTGTCAGCTCCTGTACACAGTGGGTAAAAGGGATGATTCACTCCTGTCTGGGACTGTACGGACTGTGTGTGTCTCAGTGTCAGCTCCTGTACACAGTGGGTAAAAGGGATGATTCACTCCTGTCTGGGACTGTACGGACGGTGTGTATCTCAGTGTCAGCTCCTGTACACAGTGGGTAAAAGGGATGATTCACTCCTGTCTAGGACTGTACGGACTGTGTGTGTCTCAGTGTCAGCTCCTGTACATAGTGGGTAAAAGGGACGATTCACTCCTGTCTGGGACTGTACGGACTGTGTGTGTCTCAGTGTCAGATCCTGTACACAGTGGGTAAAAGGGACGATTCACTCCTGTCTGGGACTGTACGGACTGTGTGTATCTCAGTGTCAGCTCCTGTACACAGTGGGTAAAAGGGACGATTCACTCCTGTCTGGGACTGTACGGACTGTGTGTATCTCAGTGTCAGCTCCTGTACACAGTGGGTAAAAGGGATGATTCACTCCTGTCTGGGACTGTACGGACTGTGTGTATCTCAGTGTCAGCTCCTGTACACAGTGGGTAAAAGGGATGATTCACTCCTGTCTGGGACTGTACGGACTGTGTGTATCTCAGTGTCAGCTCCTGTGCACAGTGGGTAAAAGGGATGATTCACTCCTGTCTGGGACTGTACGGACTGTGTGTATCTCAGTGTCAGCTCCTGTACACAGTGGGTAAAAGGGATGATTCACTCCTGTCTGGGACTGTACGGACTGTGTGTATCTCAGTGTCAGCTCCTGTACACAGTGGGTAAAAGGGATGATTCACTCCTGTCTGGGACTGTACGGACTGTGTGTATCTCAGTGTCAGCTCCTGTACACAGTGGGTAAAAGGGATGATTCACTCCTGTCTGGGACTGTACGGACTGTGTGTATCTCAGTGTCAGCTCCTGTACACAGTGGGTAAAAGGGACGATTCACTCCTGTCTGGGACTGTACGGACTGTGTGTGTCTCAGTGTCAGCTCCTGTACACAGTGGGTAAAAGGGACGATTCACTCCTGTCTGGGACTGTACGGACTGTGTGTGTCTCAGGGTCAGCTCCTGTACACAGTGGGTAAAAGGAACGATTCACTCCTGTCTGGGACTGTACGGCCCGTGTGTATCTCAGTGTCAGCTCCTGTACACAGTGGGTAAAAGGGACGATTCACTCCTGTCTGGGACTGTACGGACTGTGTGTGTCTCAGTGTCAGCTCCTGTACACAGTGGGTAAAAGGGATGATTCACTCCTGTCTGGGACTGTACGGACTGTGTGTATCTCAGTGTCAGCTCCTGTACACAGTGGGTAAAAGGGATGATTCACTCCTGTCTGGGACTGTACAGACTGTGTGTGTCTCAGTGTCAGCTCCTGTACACAGTGGGTAAAAGGGACGATTCACTCCTGTCTGGGACTGTACGGACTGTGTGTATCTCAGTGTCAGCTCCTGTACACAGTGGGTAAAAGGGATGATTCACTCCTGTCTGGGACTGTACAGACTGTGTGTGTCTCAGTGTCAGCTCCTGTACACAGTGGGTAAAAGGGATGATTCACTCCTGTCTGGGACTGTACGGCCCGTGTGTATCTCAGTGTCAGATCCTGTACACAGTGGGTAAAAGGGATGATTCACTCCTGTCTGGGTCTGTACGGACTGTGTGTATCTCAGTGTCAGCTCCTGTACACAGTGGGTAAAAGGGATGATTCACTCCTGTCTGGGACTGTACGGACTGTGTGTGTCTCAGTGTCAGCTCCTGTACACAGTGGGTAAAAGGGATGATTCACTCCTGTCTGGGACTGTACGGACTGTGTGTGTCTCAGTGTCAGCTCCTGTACACAGTGGGTAAAAGGGATGATTCACTCCTGTCTGGGACTGTACGGACTGTGTGTGTCTCAGTGTCAGCTCCTGTACACAGTGGGTAAAAGGGATGATTCACTCCTGTCTGGGACTGTACGGACTGTGTGTGTCTCAGTGTCAGCTCCTGTACACAGTGGGTAAAAGGGATGATTCACTCCTGTCTGGGACTGTACGGACTGTGTGTATCTCAGTGTCAGCTCCTGTACACAGTGGGTAAAAGGGATGATTCACTCCTGTCTGGGACTGTACGGACTGTGTGTGTCTCAGTGTCAGCTCCTGTACACAGTGGGTAAAAGGGATGATTCACTCCTGTCTGGGACTGTACGGACTGTGTGTATCTCAGTGTCAGCTCCTGTACACAGTGGGTAAAAGGGATGATTCACTCCTGTCTGGGACTGTACGGACTGTGTGTGTCTCAGTGTCAGCTCCTGTACACAGTGGGTAAAAGGGATGATTCACTCCTGTCTGGGACTGTACGGACTGTGTGTATCTCAGTGTCAGCTCCTGTACACAGTGGGTAAAAGGGATGATTCACTCCTGTCTAGGACTGTACGGACTGTGTGTGTCTCAGTGTCAGCTCCTGTACATAGTGGGTAAAAGGGACGATTCACTCCTGTCTGGGACTGTACGGACTGTGTGTGTCTCAGTGTCAGATCCTGTACACAGTGGGTAAAAGGGACGATTCACTACTGTCTGGGACTGTACGGACTGTGTGTATCTCAGTGTCAGCTCCTGTACACAGTGGGTAAAAGGGACGATTCACTCCTGTCTGGGACTGTACGGACTGTGTGTATCTCAGTGTCAGCTCCTGTACACAGTGGGTAAAAGGGAACGATTCACTCCTGTCTGGGACTGTACGGACTGTGTGTATCTCAGTGTCAGCTCCTGTACACAGTGGGTAAAAGGGATGATTCACTCCTGTCTGGGACTGTACGGACTGTGTGTGTCTCAGTGTCAGCTCCTGTACACAGTGGGTAAAAGGGACGATTCACTCCTGTCTGGGACTGTACGGACTGTGTGTGTCTCAGTGTCAGCTCCTGTACACAGTGGGTAAAAGGGACGATTCACTCCTGTCTGGGACTGTACGGACTGTGTGTATCTCAGTGTCAGCTCCTGTACACAGTGGGTAAAAGGGACGATTCACTCCTGTCTGGGACTGTACGGACTGTGTGTGTCTCAGTGTCAGCTCCTGTACACAGTGGGTAAAAGGGACGATTAACTCCTGTCTGGGACTGTACGGACTGTGTGTGTCTCAGTGTCAGCTCCTGTACACAGTGGGTAAAAGGGACGATTCACTCCTGTCTGGGACTGCACGGACTGTGTGTGTCTCAGTGTCAGCTCCTGTACACAGTGGGTAAAAGGGACGATCCACTCCTGTCTGGGACTGTACGGACTGTGTGTGTCTCAGTGTCAGCTCCTGTACACAGTGGGTAAAAGGGACGATTCACTCCTGTCTGGGACTGCACGGACTGTGTGTGTCTCAGTGTCAGCTCCTGTACACAGTGGGTAAAAGGGACGATCCACTCCTGTCTGGGACTGTACGGACTGTGTGTATCTCAGTGTCAGCTCCTGTACACAGTGGGTAAAAGGGATGATTCACTCCTGTCTGGGACTGTACGGACTGTGTGTGTCTCAGTGTCAGCTCCTGTACACAGTGGGTAAAAGGGATGATTCACTCCTGTCTGGGACTGTACGGACTGTGTGTGTCTCAGTGTCAGATCCTGTACACAGTGGGTAAAAAGGACGATTCACTCCTGTCTGGGACTGTACGGACTGTGTGTGTCTCAGTGTCAGCTCCTGTACACAGTGGGTAAAAGGGAGGATTCACTCCTGTCTGGGACTGTACGGACTGTGTGTATCTCAGTGTCAGCTCCTGTACACAGTGGGTAAAAGGGACGATTCACTCCTGTCTGGGACTGCACGGACTGTGTGTGTCTCAGTGTCAGCTCCTGTACACAGTGGGTAAAAGGGACGATCCACTCCTGTCTGGGACTGTACGGATTGTGTGTGTCTCAGTGTCAGCTCCTGTACACAGTGGGTAAAAGGGACGATTCACTCCTGTCTGGGACTGCACGGACTGTGTGTGTCTCAGTGTCAGCTCCTGTACACAGTGGGTAAAAGGGACGATCCACTCCTGTCTGGGACTGTACGGACTGTGTGTATCTCAGTGTCAGCTCCTGTACACAGTGGGTAAAAGGGACGATTCACTCCTGTCTGGGACTGTACGGACTGTGTGTGTCTCAGTGTCAGATCCTGTACACAGTGGGTAAAAAGGACGATTCACTCCTGTCTGGGACTGTACGGACTGTGTGTGTCTCAGTGTCAGCTCCTGTACACAGTGGGTAAAAGGGGCGATTCACTCCTGTCTGGGACTGTACGGCCCATGTGTGTATCTCAGGGTCAGCTCCTGTACACAGTGGGTAAAAGGGACGATTCACTCCTGTCTGGGATTGTACGGCTCGTGTGTGTCTCAGTGTTGGCTTTTTTACAGGATGAAGAAGGGAGTTCCTCTGTTTTCTGCTCATTTCCCACATTCTCCCAGTCTGAGCACTAACTGTGGTCCTTGGGATGAGTGGCTGTCAAGTCTGCCTGTGCTAACGCACCACAGGGTGATTGTGTAAACTCAGTGTGGGCATTTCCCACCCCATTTTACCCCTCTCCATGCATTTATATAGCGCCTTTAATGTAGTAAACTGTACCGAGGTGCTTCATAGGATCGATCATCAAACACTGATCAACATAAGGAGATATTAGGTCAGGTGACCAAAAGCTTGGTCAAAGAGGTCCTTTTTAAGGAGAGTCTGAAAGGAGGGGAGAGAGAGGTGGAGACGTGCAGGGAGAGAATTCCAGAGCTTAGGGCCCAGGCAGCTGAAGGTATGGCTGTCAATGGTGGAGCAATTAAAATCGGAGATGCTCAACCATTCAGGTGCAGCAAGCAGTTAGGAAGGTGAATGCATGTTGGCCTTCGTTGCAGGAGGATTTGAGTACAGGAGCAAGGATATCTTACTGCAGTTATACAGGGCCTTGGTGAGACCTCATCTGGAGTATTGTGTACAGTTTTGGTCTCGTTATCTGAGGAAGGATGTTCTTGCCTTGGAGGGAGTGCAAAAAAGATTTACTAGGCTGATTCCTGGGAAGGTAGGATGGACGTATGAGGAGAGATTGGGTCGACTCGGCCTATATTCATTGGAGTTTAGAAGAATGATAGGGAATCTCATAGAAACCTATAAAATTCTAACAGGACTAGACAGGCTAGATGCAGGAATGATGTTCCCACTGGCTGGGGAGTCCAGAACCAGGGGTCACAGTCTCAGGATACAGGGTATGTCATTTAGAACCAAGATGGGGAGAAATTTCTTCACTCAGAGGGTGGTGAACCTGTGGAATTCTCTACCGCAGAAGGCAGTGGAGGCCAAATCATTAAATATATTCAAGAAGGAGATAGATATATTTCTTAATGCCAAAGGGATCAAGGGATATGGGGAGAAAGCGGGAACAGAGTTCTGAATTAGACAATCAGCTATGATCTTTTTTGAATGGAGGAGCAGGCTCGAAGGGCCGAATGGCCTACTCCTGCTCCTATTTTCTATGTTTCTATGTTTCAAGAGGCCAGAATTGGAGGAGCGCAGAGACCTCAGAGGATTGTGGGGCTGGAGGAGATTACAGAGATAGGGAGGGGCGAGGCTATGAGGGATTTTCAAATTGAGGCATCACAGTCCAGGGGCCAAAGGCAATGAAACCACAAACCTCCTGGTTTTGGGTTCATGACGAGTTGTGGAGTAAGTTGGAAATGGGGGTAACGAGGTGCAGTTTGAGGCCAGGCTCAGCTGGGACAAGGAGCAGTGAAAAGGCTGTGAGCTGTGGGAGGCAGCAGAATGTGATGGGGCACCGGACTACTGGCCATGTAGTCCTGTGAAGCAGCACCCACCTCAAGTTGTCTGCAGAAGCAGCAGATCAGCGAGGAGGAGGAATGGATGAGGAAGAGGAGGGAAGTGTGGTCTTGTTGACTAGCATGATGAAGGTGAGGAAGTGGTGGGTGATGATCACAGAATCTTACAGCACAGAAGGAGGCCATTTGGCCTATTGTGCCCGTGCTGTCTCTTTGAAAGAGTTATCCAATTAGTCTTACTTCCCTGCTCTTTCCCCAGAGCACTGTAAATCTTTCCTTTTTAAGGACCATCATGTCTGTCATGTTAAAGGAGAGCATACACGTCTCAAAGCCAGCCAAATTTCATTGTCCTAATTTGTTCTCTATATTCCTCTGATACAGCTCCCTGACTTCACCCATCAGAGGCCCTGCTTTCCCATTCCCATGTGACTTTGAGACCATAAAAGGAGAAATCTTGGAGCTGAAGAAGGGAAAGAAACTGAGAAGAAAGAGGAGAGGGAGATAGTAACTAACTGAGAAGAGAGAGGAGAGGGAGATAGTAACTAACTGGGAAGAGAGAGGAGAGGAAGATAGTAACTAACTGAGAAGAGAGAGGAGAGGGAGATAGTAACTAACTGGGAAGAGAGAGGAGAGGAAGATAGTAACAAACTGAGAAGAGAGAGGAGAGGGAGATAGTAACTAACTGAGAAGAGAGAGGAGAGGGAGATAGTAACTAAATGAGAAGAGAGAGGAGAGGAAGATAGTAACTAACTGGGAAGAGAGAGGAGAGGGAGATAGTAACTAACTGAGAAGAGAGAGGAGAGGAAGATAGTAACTAACTGGGAAGAGAGAGGAGAGGGAGATAGTAACTAACTGAGAAGAGAGAGGAGAGGGAGATAGTAACTAAATGAGAAGAGAGAGGAGAGGGAGATAGTAACTAACTGAGAAGAGAGAGGAGAGGGAGATAGTAACTAAATGAGAAGAGAGAGGAGAGGGAGATAGTAACTAACAGAGAAGAGAGAGGAGAGGGAGATAGTAACTAACTGAGAAGAGAGAGGAGAGGGAGATAGTAACTAACTGAGAAGAGAGAGGAGAGGGAGATAGTAACTAACTGAGAAGAGAGAGGAGAGGGAGACAGTAGCTAACTGAGAAGAGAGAGGAGAGGAAGATAGTAACTAACTGAGAAGAGAGAGGAGAGAGAGATAGTAACTAACTGAGAAGAGAGAGGAGAGGAAGATAGTAACTAACTGAGACGAGAGAGGAGATGGAGATAGTAAATAACTGAGAAGAGAGAGGAGAGGAAGATAGTAATTAACTGAGAAGAGAGACGAGAGGGAGCTAGTAACTAACTGAGAAGAGAGAGGAGAGGGAGATAGTAACTAACTGAGAAGAGAGAGGAGAGGAAGATAGTAACTAACTGAAGAGAGGAGAAGGAGATAGTAACTAACTGAGAAGAGAGAGGAGAGAGAGATAGTAACTAACTGAGAAGAGAGAGGAAATGGAGATAGTAACTAACTGAGAAGAGAGAGGAGATAATAATTAACAGAGAAGAGAGAGGAGAGGAAGATAGTAACTAACTGAGAAGAGAGAGGAGAGGGAGATAGTAACCATCTGAGAAGAGAGAGGAGAGGAAGATAGTAACTAACTGAGAAGAGAGAGGAGAGGGAGATAGTCACTAACTGGGAAGAGAGAGGAAAGGAAGATAGTAACAAACTGAGAAGAGAGAGGAGAGGAAGATAGTAACTAACTAAGAAGAGAGAGGAGAGGGAGATAGTAACTAACTGAGAAGAGAGAGGAGAGGGAGATAGTAACTAACTGAGAAGCGAGAGGAGAGGGAGATAGTAACTAACTGAGAAGAAAGAGGAGAGGGAGATAGTAACTAACTGAGAAGAGAGAGGAGAGGAAGATAATAACTAACTGAGAAGAGAGACGAGAGGAAGATAGTAACTAACTGAGAAGAGAGAGGAGAGGGAGATAGTAACTAACTGAGAAGAGAGAGGAGAGAAAGATAGTAACTAACTGAGAAGAGAGAGGAGAGGGAGATAGTAACTAACTGAGAAGAGAGAGGAGAGGGAGACAGAAGTTAACTGAGATGAGAGAGGAGAGGAAGAAAGTAACTAACTGAGAAGAGAGAGGAGAGGGAGACAGTAGGTAACTGAGAAGAGAGAGGAGAGGAAGATAGTAACTAACTGAGAAGAGAGAGGAGAGAGAGATAGTAACTAACTGAGAAGAGAGAGGAGAGGGAGATAGTAACTAACTGAGAAGAGAGAGGAGAGGGAGATAGTAACTAACTGAGAAGAGAGAGGAGAGGGAGATAGTAAGTAACTGAAAAGAGAGAGGAGAGGGAGATAGTAACTAACAGAGAAGAGAGAGGAGAGGAAGATAGTAACTAACTGAGAAGAGAGAGGAGAGGGAGATAGTAACTAACTGAGAAGAGACAGGAGAGGAAGATAGTAACTAACTGAGAAGAGAGAGGAGAGGGAGATAGTAACTAACTGAGAAGAGAGAGGAGAGGGAGATAGTAACTAACTGAGAAGAGAGAGGAGAGGAAGATAGTAACTAACAGAGAAGAGAGAGGAGAGGGAGATAGTAACTAACTGAGAAGAGAGAGAAGAGGGAGATAGTAACTAACTGAGAAGAGAGAGGAGAGGAAGATAGTAACTAACTGAGAAGAGAGAGGAGAGGGAGATAGTAACTAACTGAGAAGAGAGAGGAGAGGAAGATAGTAACTAACTGAGAAGAGAGAGGAGAGGAAGATAGTAACTAACTGAGAAGAGAGAGGAGAGGAAGATAGTAACTAACTGAGAAGAGAGAGGAGAGGGAGATAGTAACTAACTGGGAAGAGAGAGGAGAGGGAGATAGTAACATACTGAGAAGAGAGAGGAGAGGGAGATAGTAACAAAGAGAGAGGAGAGGAAGATAGTAATTAACAGAGAAGAGAGAGGAGAGGGAGATAGTAACTAACTGAGAAGAGAGAGGAGAGGGAGATAGTAACTAACTGAGAAGAGAGAGGAGAGGGAGATAGTAACTAACTGAGAAGAGAGAGGAGAGGGAGATAGTAACTAACTGAGAAGAGAGAGGTGAGGAAGATAGTAACTAACTGAGAAGAGAGAGGAGAGGAAGATAGTAACTAACTGAGAAGAGAGAGGAGAGGGAGATAGTGAGTAACTGAGAAGAGAGAGGAGAGGGAGATCGTAACTAACTGAGAAGCGAGAGGAGAGGGAGATAGTAAATAACTGAGAAGAAAGAGGAGAGGGAGATAGTAACTAACTGAGAAGAGAGAGGAGACGTAGATAGCAACTAACTGAGAAGAGAGAGGAGAGGAAGATAGTAACTAACTGAGAAGAAAGAGGAGAGGGAGATAGTAACTAACTGAGAAGAGAGAGGAGAGGGAGATAGTAACTAACTGAGAAGAGAGAGGAGAGGAAGATAGTAACTAACTGAGGAGAGGAGAAGGAGATAGTAACTAACTGAGAAGAGAGAGGAGAGAGCGATAGTAACTAATTGAGAAGAGAGAGGAAATGGAGATAGTAACTAACTGAGAAGAGAGAGGAGAGGGAGATAGTGAGTAACTGAGAAGAGAGAGGAGAGGGAGATAGTAACTAACTGAGAAGAGAGAGGAGAGGAAGATAGTAACTAACTGAGAAGAGAGAGGAGAGGGAGATAGTAACCATCTGAGAAGAGAGAGGAGAGGAAGATAGTAACTAACTGAGAAGAGAGAGGAGAGGGAGATAGTCACTAACTGGGAAGAGGAGAGGAAGATAGTAACTAACTGAGAAGAGAGAGGAGAGGAAGATAGTAACTAACTGAGAAGAGAGAGGAGAGGGAGATAGTAACTAACTGAGAAGAGAGAGGAGAGGGTGATCGTAACTAACTGAGAAGCGAGAGGAGAGGGAGATAGTAACTAACTGAGAAGAAAGAGGAGAGGGAGATAGTAACTAACTGAGAAGAGAGAGGAGAGGAAGATAGTAACTAACTGAGAAGAGAGAGGAGAGGAAGATAGTAACTAACTGAGAAGAGAGAGGAGAGGGAGATAGTAACTAACTGAGAAGAGAGAGGAGAGAAAGATAGTAACTAACTGAGAAGAGAGAGGAGAGGGAGATAGTAACTAACTGAGAAGAGAGAGGAGAGGAATATAGTAACTAACTGAGAAGAGAGAGGAGAGGGAGATAGTAACTAACTGAGAAGAGAGAGGAGAGGGAGATAGTAACTAACTGAAAAGAGGGAGGAGAGGGAGATAGTAACTAACTGAGAAGAGAGAGGAGAGGAAGCTAGTAACTAACTGAGAAGAGACAGGAGAGGGAGATAGCAACTAACTGAGAAGAGAGAGGAGAGGAAGATAGTAAGTAACTGAGAAGAGAGAGGAGATGGAGATAGTAACTAACTGAGAAGAGAGAGGAGAGAAAGATAGTAACTAATTGAGAAGAGAGAGGAGAGGAAGATAGTAACTAACTGAGAAGAGAGAGGAGAGGAAGATAGTAACAAACTGAGAAGAGAGAGGGGAGGGAGATAGTAACTAACTGAGAAGAGAGAGGAGAGGGAGATAGTAACTAACTGAGAAGAGAGAGGAGAGGGAGATAGTAACTAACTGAGAAGAGAGAGGAGAGGAAGATAGTAACTAACTGAGAAGAGAGAGGAGAGTGAGATAGTAACGAACAGAAAAGAGAGAGTAGAGGAAGATAGTAACTTACTGAGAAGAGAGAGGAGAGAGAGATAGTAACTAACTGAGAAGAGAGAGGAGAGGAAGATAGTAACTAACCGAGAAGAGAGAGGAGATGGAGATAGTAACTAACTGGGAAGAGAGAGGAGAGGGAGATAGTAACAAACTCAGAAGAGAGAGGAGAGGGAGATAGTAACTAACTGAGAAGAGAGAGGAGAGGAAGATAGTAACTAACTGAGAAGAGAGAGCAGAGGGAGATAGTAACTAACTAAGAGAGAGGAGAGGAAGATAGTAATTAACAGAGAAGAGAGAGGAGAGGGAGATAGTAACTAACTGAGAAGAGAGAGGAGAGGGAGATAGTAACTAACTGGGAAGAGAGAGGAGAGGAAGATAGTAACTAACTGAGAAGAGAGAGGAGAGGGAGATAGTAACTAACTGAGAAGAGAGAGGTGAGGAAGATAGTAACTAACTGAGAAGAGAGAGGAGATGAAGATAGTAAGTAACTGAGAAGAGAGAGGAGAGGAAGATAGTAACTAACTGAGAAGAGAGAGGAGAGGGAGATAGTAACTAACTGAGAAGAGAGAGGAGAGGGAGATAGTAACTAACTGAGAAGAGAGAGGAGAGGGAGATAGTAAGTAACTGAAAAGAGAGAGGAGAGGGAGATAGTAACTAACAGAGAAGAGAGAGGAGAGGAAGATAGTAACTAACTGAGAAGAGAGAGGAGAGGGAGATAGTAACTAACTGAGAAGAGACAGGAGAGGAAGATAGTAACTAACTGAGAAGAGAGAGGAGAGGGAGATAGTAACTAACTGAGAAGAGAGAGGAGAGGGAGATAGTAACTAACTGAGAAGAGAGAGGAGAGGAAGATAGTAACTAACAGAGAAGAGAGAGGAGAGGGAGATAGTAACTAACTGAGAAGAGAGAGAAGAGGGAGATAGTAACTAACTGAGAAGAGAGAGGAGAGGAAGATAGTAACTAACTGAGAAGAGAGAGGAGAGGGAGATAGTAACTAACTGAGAAGAGAGAGGAGAGGAAGATAGTAACTAACTGAGAAGAGAGAGGAGAGGAAGATAGTAACTAACTGAGAAGAGAGAGGAGAGGAAGATAGTAACTAACTGAGAAGAGAGAGGAGAGGGAGATAGTAACTAACTGGGAAGAGAGAGGAGAGGGAGATAGTAACATACTGAGAAGAGAGAGGAGAGGGAGATAGTAACAAAGAGAGAGGAGAGGAAGATAGTAATTAACAGAGAAGAGAGAGGAGAGGGAGATAGTAACTAACTGAGAAGAGAGAGGAGAGGGAGATAGTAACTAACTGAGAAGAGAGAGGAGAGGGAGATAGTAACTAACTGAGAAGAGAGAGGAGAGGGAGATAGTAACTAACTGAGAAGAGAGAGGTGAGGAAGATAGTAACTAACTGAGAAGAGAGAGGAGAGGAAGATAGTAACTAACTGAGAAGAGAGAGGAGAGGGAGATAGTGAGTAACTGAGAAGAGAGAGGAGAGGGAGATCGTAACTAACTGAGAAGCGAGAGGAGAGGGAGATAGTAAATAACTGAGAAGAAAGAGGAGAGGGAGATAGTAACTAACTGAGAAGAGAGAGGAGACGTAGATAGCAACTAACTGAGAAGAGAGAGGAGAGGAAGATAGTAACTAACTGAGAAGAAAGAGGAGAGGGAGATAGTAACTAACTGAGAAGAGAGAGGAGAGGGAGATAGTAACTAACTGAGAAGAGAGAGGAGAGGAAGATAGTAACTAACTGAGGAGAGGAGAAGGAGATAGTAACTAACTGAGAAGAGAGAGGAGAGAGCGATAGTAACTAATTGAGAAGAGAGAGGAAATGGAGATAGTAACTAACTGAGAAGAGAGAGGAGAGGGAGATAGTGAGTAACTGAGAAGAGAGAGGAGAGGGAGATAGTAACTAACTGAGAAGAGAGAGGAGAGGAAGATAGTAACTAACTGAGAAGAGAGAGGAGAGGGAGATAGTAACCATCTGAGAAGAGAGAGGAGAGGAAGATAGTAACTAACTGAGAAGAGAGAGGAGAGGGAGATAGTCACTAACTGGGAAGAGGAGAGGAAGATAGTAACTAACTGAGAAGAGAGAGGAGAGGAAGATAGTAACTAACTGAGAAGAGAGAGGAGAGGGAGATAGTAACTAACTGAGAAGAGAGAGGAGAGGGTGATCGTAACTAACTGAGAAGCGAGAGGAGAGGGAGATAGTAACTAACTGAGAAGAAAGAGGAGAGGGAGATAGTAACTAACTGAGAAGAGAGAGGAGAGGAAGATAGTAACTAACTGAGAAGAGAGAGGAGAGGAAGATAGTAACTAACTGAGAAGAGAGAGGAGAGGGAGATAGTAACTAACTGAGAAGAGAGAGGAGAGAAAGATAGTAACTAACTGAGAAGAGAGAGGAGAGGGAGATAGTAACTAACTGAGAAGAGAGAGGAGAGGAATATAGTAACTAACTGAGAAGAGAGAGGAGAGGGAGATAGTAACTAACTGAGAAGAGAGAGGAGAGGGAGATAGTAACTAACTGAAAAGAGGGAGGAGAGGGAGATAGTAACTAACTGAGAAGAGAGAGGAGAGGAAGCTAGTAACTAACTGAGAAGAGACAGGAGAGGGAGATAGCAACTAACTGAGAAGAGAGAGGAGAGGAAGATAGTAAGTAACTGAGAAGAGAGAGGAGATGGAGATAGTAACTAACTGAGAAGAGAGAGGAGAGAAAGATAGTAACTAATTGAGAAGAGAGAGGAGAGGAAGATAGTAACTAACTGAGAAGAGAGAGGAGAGGAAGATAGTAACAAACTGAGAAGAGAGAGGGGAGGGAGATAGTAACTAACTGAGAAGAGAGAGGAGAGGGAGATAGTAACTAACTGAGAAGAGAGAGGAGAGGGAGATAGTAACTAACTGAGAAGAGAGAGGAGAGGAAGATAGTAACTAACTGAGAAGAGAGAGGAGAGTGAGATAGTAACGAACAGAAAAGAGAGAGTAGAGGAAGATAGTAACTTACTGAGAAGAGAGAGGAGAGAGAGATAGTAACTAACTGAGAAGAGAGAGGAGAGGAAGATAGTAACTAACCGAGAAGAGAGAGGAGATGGAGATAGTAACTAACTGGGAAGAGAGAGGAGAGGGAGATAGTAACAAACTCAGAAGAGAGAGGAGAGGGAGATAGTAACTAACTGAGAAGAGAGAGGAGAGGAAGATAGTAACTAACTGAGAAGAGAGAGCAGAGGGAGATAGTAACTAACTAAGAGAGAGGAGAGGAAGATAGTAATTAACAGAGAAGAGAGAGGAGAGGGAGATAGTAACTAACTGAGAAGAGAGAGGAGAGGGAGATAGTAACTAACTGGGAAGAGAGAGGAGAGGAAGATAGTAACTAACTGAGAAGAGAGAGGAGAGGGAGATAGTAACTAACTGAGAAGAGAGAGGTGAGGAAGATAGTAACTAACTGAGAAGAGAGAGGAGATGAAGATAGTAAGTAACTGAGAAGAGAGAGGAGAGGAAGATAGTAACTAACTGAGAAGAGAGAGCAGAGGGAGATAGTAACTAACTGAGAAGCGAGAGGAGAGGGAGATAGTAAGTAACTGAGAAGAGAGATGGGAGGGAGATAGTAACTAACTGAGAAGAGAGAGGAGAGGGAGATAGTAACTAACTGAGAAGACAGAGGAGAGGGAGATAGTAACTAACTGAGAAGAGAGAGGAGAGGAAGATAGTAACTAACTGAGAAGGGAGAGGAGAGGAAGACAGTAACTAACTGGGAAGAGAGAGGAGAGGAAGATAGTAACTAACTGAGAAGAGAGAGGAGAGGAAGATAGTAACTAACTGAGAAGTGAGAGGAGAGGGAGATAGTCACTAACTGAGAAGAGAGAGGAGAGGGAGATAGTAACTAACTGAAAAGAGAGAGGAGAGGGAGATAGCAACTAACTGAGAAGAGAGAGGAGAGGAAGATAGTAACTAACTGAGAAGAGACAGGAG
Organism: Heterodontus francisci; assembly: GCF_036365525.1. Lineage (NCBI taxonomy): Eukaryota > Metazoa > Chordata > Chondrichthyes > Heterodontiformes > Heterodontidae > Heterodontus > Heterodontus francisci. The sequence continues at coordinate 88,287,983 of NC_090390.1, forward strand.
AGGGAGATAGCAACGAACTGAGAAGAGAGAGGAGAGGAAGATAGTAAGTAACTGAGGAGAGGAGATAGAGATAGTAACTAACTGAGAAGAGAGAGGAGAGAAAGATGGTAACTAATTGAGAAGAGAGAGGAGAGGAAGATAGTAACTAACTGAGAAGAGAGAGGAGAGGAAGATAGTAAGTAACTGAGAAGAGAGAGGGGAGGGAGATAGGAACTAACTGAGAAGAGAGAGGAGAGGGAGATAGTAACTAACTGAGAAGAGAGAGGAGAGGGAGATAGTAACTAACTGAGAAGAGAGAGGAGAGGAAGATAGTAACTAACTGAGAAGAGAGAGGAGAGTAAGATAGTAACTAACTGAGAAGAGCGAGGAGAGGGAGATGGTAACTAACTGAGAAAAGAGAGGAGAGGAAGATAGTCACTAACTGGGAAGAGAGAGGAGAGGAAGATAGAAACTAACTGAGAAGAGAGAGGAGAGGGAGATAGTAACTAACTGAGAAGAGAGAGGAGAGGAAGATAGTAACTCACTGAGAAGAGAGAGGAGAGGGAAATAGTAACTAACTGAGAAGAGAGAGGAGAGGGAGCCAGTAGTTAACTGAGAAGAGAGAGGAGAGGAAGATAGTAATTAACTGAGAAGAGGAAGGAGAGGGAGATAGTAACTAACTGACAAGAGAGAGGAGAGGAAGATAGTAACTAACTGGGAAGAGAGTGGAGAGGAAGATAGTAACTAACTGAGAAGAGAGAGGAGAGGAAGATAGTAACTAACTGAGAAGAGAGAGGAGAGGGAGATAGTAACTAACTGAGAAGAGAGAGGAGATGGAGATAGTAACTAACAGAGAAGAGAGAGGAGAGGAAGATAGTAACTAACTGAGAAGAGAGAGGAGAGGGAGATAGTAACTACCTGAGAAGAGAGAGTAGAGGGAGATACTAACTAACGGAGAAGAGAGAGGAGAGGGAGATAGTAACTAACTGAGGGGAGAGAGGAGAGGAAGATAGTAACTAACTGAGAAGAGAGAGGCGAGGGAGATAGTAACTAACTGAGAAGAGAGAGAAGAGGAAGATAGTAACTAACTGAGAAGAGAGAGGAGAGGGAGATAGTAACTAACTGAGAAGAGAGAGGCAAGGAAGATAGTGACTAACTGGGAAGAGAGTGGAGAGGAAGATAGTAACTAACTGAGAAGAGAGAGGAGAGGAAGAGAGTAACTAACTGAGAAGAGAGAGGAGATGGAGATAGTAACTAACTGAGAAGAGAGAGGAGAGGGAGATAGTAACTAACTGAGAAGAGAGAGGAGAGGGAGATAGTAACTAACTGAGAAGAGAGAGGAGAGGGAGATTGTAACTAACTGAGAAGAGAGAGGAGAGGAAGATAGTAACTAACTGAGAAGAGAGAGGAGAGGAAGATAGTAACTATCTGAGAAGAGAGAGGAGATGGAGATAGTAACTAACTGAGAAGAGAGAGGAGAGGAAGATAGTAACTAACTGAGAAGAGAGAGGAGAGGAAGATAGTAACTAACTGAGAAGAGAGAGGAGAGGAAGATAGTAACTAACTGAGAAGAGAGAGGAGATGGAGATAGTAGCTAACTGAGAAGAGAGAGGAGAGGAAGATATTAACTAACTGAGAAGAGAGAGGAGAGGAAGATAGTAACTAACTGAGAAGAGAGAGGAGAGGAAGATAGTAACGAACTGAGAAGAGAGAGGAGAGGGAGATAGTAACTAACTGAGAAGAGAGAGGAGAGGAAGATAGTCACTAACTGGGAAGAGAGAGGAGAGGAAGATAGTAACTAACTGAGAAGAGAGAGGAGAGGGAGATAGTAACTAACTGAGAAGAGAGAGGAGAGGGAGACAGTAGCTAACTGAGAAGAGAGAGGAGAGGAAGATAGTAACTAACTGAGAAGAGAGAGGAGAGGGAGATAGTAACTAACTGACAAGAGAGAGGAGAGGAAGATAGTAACTAACTGGGAAGAGAGTGGAGAGGAAGATAGTAACTAACTGAGAAGAGGGAGGAGAGGAAGATCGTAACTAACTGAGAAGAGAGAGGAGAGGGAGATAGTAACTAACTGAGAAGAGAGAGGAGAGGAAGATAGCAACTAACTGAGAAGAGAGAGGAGATGGAGATAGTAACTAACAGAGAAGAGAGAGGAGAGGAAGATAGTAACTAACTGAGAAGAGAGAGGAGAGGGAGATAGTACCTACCTGAGAAGAGTGATGAGAGGGAGATACTAACTAACGGAGTAGAGAGAGGAGAGGGAGATAGTAACTAACTGAGAAGAGAGAGGAGAGGAAGATCGTAACTAACTGAGAAGAGAGAGGAGATGGAGATAGTAACTAACAGAGAAGAGAGAGGAGAGGAAGATAGTAACTAACTGAGAAGAGAGAGGAGAGGAAGATAGTAACTAACTGAGAAGAGAGAGGAGATGGAGATAGTAACTAACTGAGAAGAGAGAGGAGAGGAAGATAGTAACTAACTGAGAAGAGAGAGGAGAGGGATATAGTAACTAACTGAGAAGAGAGAGAAGATGGAGATAGCAAATAACTGAGAAGAGAGAGGAGAAGAAGATAGTAACTAACTGAGAAGAGAGAGGAGAGGAAGATAGTAACTAACTGAGAAGAGAGAGGAGAGGGAGATAGTAACTAACTGAGAAGAGAGAGGAGAGGAAGATAGTAACTAACTGAGAAGAAAGAGGAGATGGAGATAGTAACTAACTGAGAAGAGAGAGTAGAGGAAGATATTAACTAACTGAGAAGAGAGAGGAGAGGAAGATAGTAACTAACTGAGATGAGAGAGGAGAGGAAGATAGTAACGAACTGAGAAGAGAGAGGAGAGGGAGATAGTAACTAACTGGGAAGAGAGAGGAGAGGGAGATAGTAACATACTGAGAAGAGAGAGGAGAGGGAGATAGTAACTAACTGAGAAGAGAGAGGAGAGGATGATAGTAACTAACTGAGAAGAGAGAGGAGAGGGAGATAGTAATAAACAGAGAGGAGAGGAGAGGGAGATAGTAACTAACTGAGAAGAGAGAGGAGAGGGAGATAGTAACTAACTGAGAAGAGAGAGGAGAGGAAGATAGTAACTAACTGAGAAGAGAAAGGAGAGGGAGATAGTAACTAACTGAGAAGAGAGAGGTGAGGAAGATAGTAACTAACTGAGAAGAGAGAGGAGATGAAGATAGTAAGTAACTGAGAAGAGAGAGGAGAGGAAGATAGTAACTAACTGAGAAGAGGGAGGAGAGGGAGATAGTAACTAACTGAGAATAGAGAGGAGAGGGAGATCGTAACAAACTGAGAAGAGAGATGGGACGGAGATAGTAACTAACTGAGAAGAGAGAGGAGAGGGAGATAGTAACTAACTGAGAAGACAGAGGAGAGGGAGATAGTAACTAACTGAGAAGAGAGAGGAGAGGAAGATAGTAACTAACTGAGAAGGGAGAGGAGAGGAAGACAGTAACTAACGGGGAAGAGAGAGGAGAGGAAGATAGTAACTAACTGAGAAGAGAGAGGAGAGGAGGATAGTAACTAAATAAGAAGAGAGAGGAGAGGGAGATAGTAACTAACTGAGAAGAGAGAGGAGAGGGAGATAGTAACTAACTGAAAAGAGAGAGGAGAGGGAGATAGTAACTAACTGAGAAGAGAGATGAGAGGAAGATAGTAACTAACTGAGAAGAGACAGGAGAGGGAGATAGTAACTAACTGAGAAGAGAGAGGAGAGGAAGATAGTAAGTAACTGAGAAGAGAGAGGAGATGGAGATTGTAACTAACTGAGAAGAAAGAGGAGAGAAAGATAGTAACTAATTGAGAAGAGAGAGGAGAGGAAGACAGTAACTAACTGAGAAGAGAGAGGAGAGGAAGATAGTAACTACCTGAGAAGAGAGAGGAGAGGGAGATAGGAACTAACTGGGAAGAGAGAGGAGAGGGAGATAGTAACTAACTGAGAAGAGAGAGGAGAGGGAGATAGTAACTAACTGGGAAGAGAGTGGAGAGGAAGATAGTAACTAACTGAGAAGAGAGAGGAGAGGAAGAGAGTAACTCACTGAGAAGAGAGAGGAGAGGGAGATAGTAACTAACTGAGAAGAGAGAGGAGAGGGAGATAGTAACTAACTGAGAAGAGAGAGGAGAGGGAGATAGTAGCTAACTGAGAAGAGAGAGGAGAGGAAGATAGTCACTAACTGGGAAGAGAGAGGAGAGGAAGATAGTAACTAACTGAGAAGAGAGAGGAGAGGGAGATAGTAACTAACTGAGAAGAGAGAGGAGAGGGAGACAGTAGCTAACTGAGAAGAGAGAGGAGAGGAAGATAGTAACTAACTGAGAAGAGAGAGGAGAGGGAGATAGTAACTAACTGACAAGAGAGAGGAGAGGAAGATAGTAACTAACTGAGAAGAGAGAGGAGATGGAGATAGTAACTAACTGAGAAGAGAGAGGAGAGGAAGATATTAACTAACTGAGAAGAGAGAGGAGAGGAAGATAGTAACTAACTGAGAAGAGAGAGGAGAGGAAGATAGTAACGAACTGAGAAGAGAGAGGAGAGGGAGATAGTAACTAACTGAGAAGAGAGAGGAAAGGAAGATAGTCACTAACTGGGAAGAGAGAGGAGAGGAAGATAGTAACTAACTGAGAAGAGAGAGGAGAGGGAGATAGTAACTAACTGAGAAGAGAGAGGAGAGGGAGACAGTAGCTAACTGAGAAGAGAGAGGAGAGGAAAATAGTAACTAACTGAGAAGAGAGAGGAGAGGGAGATAGTAACTAACTGACAAGAGAGAGGAGAGGAAGATAGTAACTAACTGAGAAGAGAGAGGAGAGTGAGATAGTAACGAACAGAAAAGAGAGAGTAGAGGAAGATAGTAACTTACTGAGAAGAGAGAGGAGAGAGAGATAGTAACTAACTGAGAAGAGAGAGGAGAGGAAGATAGTAACTAACCGAGAAGAGAGAGGAGATGGAGATAGTAACTAACTGGGAAGAGAGAGGAGAGGGAGATAGTAACAAACTCAGAAGAGAGAGGAGAGGGAGATAGTAACTAACTGAGAAGAGAGAGGAGAGGAAGATAGTAACTAACTGAGAAGAGAGAGCAGAGGGAGATAGTAACTAACTAAGAGAGAGGAGAGGAAGATAGTAATTAACAGAGAAGAGAGAGGAGAGGGAGATAGTAACTAACTGAGAAGAGAGAGGAGAGGGAGATAGTAACTAACTGGGAAGAGAGAGGAGAGGAAGATAGTAACTAACTGAGAAGAGAGAGGAGAGGGAGATAGTAACTAACTGAGAAGAGAGAGCAGAGGGAGATAGTAACTAACTAAGAGAGAGGAGAGGAAGATAGTAATTAACAGAGAAGAGAGAGGAGAGGGAGATAGTAACTAACTGAGAAGAGAGAGGAGAGAGAGATAGTAACTAACTGAGAAGAGAGAGGAAATGGAGATAGTAACTAACTGACAAGAGAGAGGAGATAATAATTAACAGAGAAGAGAGAGGAGAGGAAGATAGTAACTAACTGAGAAGAGAGAGGAGAGGGAGATAGTAACCATCTGAGAAGAGAGAGGAGAGGAAGATAGTAACTAACTGAGAAGAGAGAGGAGAGGGAGATAGTCACTAACTGGGAAGAGAGAGGAAAGGAAGATAGTAACAAACTGAGAAGAGAGAGGAGAGGAAGATAGTAACTAACTAAGAAGAGAGAGGAGAGGGAGATAGTAACTAACTGAGAAGAGAGAGGAGAGGGAGATAGTAACTAACTGAGAAGCGAGAGGAGAGGGAGATAGTAACTAACTGAGAAGAAAGAGGAGAGGGAGATAGTAACTAACTGAGAAGAGAGAGGAGAGGAAGATAATAACTTACTGAGAAGAGAGACGAGAGGAAGATAGTAACTAACTGAGAAGAGAGAGGAGAGGGAGATAGTAACTAACTGAGAAGAGAGAGGAGAGAAAGATAGTAACTAACTGAGAAGAGAGAGGAGAGGGAGATAGTAACTAACTGAGAAGAGAGAGGAGAGGGAGACAGAAGTTAACTGAGATGAGAGAGGAGAGGAAGAAAGTAACTAACTGAGAAGAGAGAGGAGAGGGAGACAGTAGGTAACTGAGAAGAGAGAGGAGAGGAAGATAGTAACTAACTGAGAAGAGAGAGGAGAGAGAGATAGTAACTAACTGAGAAGAGAGAGGAGAGGGAGATAGTAACTAACTGAGAAGAGAGAGGAGAGGGAGATAGTAACTAACTGAGAAGAGAGAGGAGAGGGAGATAGTAAGTAACTGAAAAGAGAGAGGAGAGGGAGATAGTAACTAACAGAGAAGAGAGAGGAGAGGAAGATAGTAACTAACTGAGAAGAGAGAGGAGAGGGAGATAGTAACTAACTGAGAAGAGACAGGAGAGGAAGATAGTAACTAACTGAGAAGAGAGAGGAGAGGGAGATAGTAACTAACTGAGAAGAGAGAGGAGAGGGAGATAGTAACTAACTGAGAAGAGAGAGGAGAGGAAGATAGTAACTAACAGAGAAGAGAGAGGAGAGGGAGATAGTAACTAACTGAGAAGAGAGAGAAGAGGGAGATAGTAACTAACTGAGAAGAGAGAGGAGAGGAAGATAGTAACTAACTGAGAAGAGAGAGGAGAGGGAGATAGTAACTAACTGAGAAGAGAGAGGAGAGGAAGATAGTAACTAACTGAGAAGAGAGAGGAGAGGAAGATAGTAACTAACTGAGAAGAGAGAGGAGAGGAAGATAGTAACTAACTGAGAAGAGAGAGGAGAGGGAGATAGTAACTGACTGGGAAGAGAGAGGAGAGGGAGATAGTAACATACTGAGAAGAGAGAGGAGAGGGAGATAGTAACAAAGAGAGAGGAGAGGAAGATAGTAATTAACAGAGAAGAGAGAGGAGAGGGAGATAGTAACTAACTGAGAAGAGAGAGGAGAGGGAGATAGTAACTAACTGAGAAGAGAGAGGAGAGGGAGATAGTAACTAACTGAGAAGAGAGAGGAGAGGGAGATAGTAACTAACTGAGAAGAGAGAGGTGAGGAAGATAGTAACTAACTGAGAAGAGAGAGGAGAGGAAGATAGTAACTAACTGAGAAGAGAGAGGAGAGGGAGATAGTGAGTAACTGAGAAGAGAGAGGAGAGGGAGATCGTAACTAACTGAGAAGCGAGAGGAGAGGGAGATAGTAAATAACTGAGAAGAAAGAGGAGAGGGAGATAGTAACTAACTGAGAAGAGAGAGGAGACGTAGATAGCAACTAACTGAGAAGAGAGAGGAGAGGAAGATAGTAACTAACTGAGAAGAAAGAGGAGAGGGAGATAGTAACTAACTGAGAAGAGAGAGGAGAGGGAGATAGTAACTAACTGAGAAGAGAGAGGAGAGGAAGATAGTAACTAACTGAGGAGAGGAGAAGGAGATAGTAACTAACTGAGAAGAGAGAGGAGAGAGCAATAGTAACTAATTGAGAAGAGAGAGGAAATGGAGATAGTAACTAACTGAGAAGAGAGAGGAGAGGGAGATAGTGAGTAACTGAGAAGAGAGAGGAGAGGGAGATAGTAACTAACTGAGAAGAGAGAGGAGAGGAAGATAGTAACTAACTGAGAAGAGAGAGGAGAGGGAGATAGTAACCATCTGAGAAGAGAGAGGAGAGGAAGATAGTAACTAACTGAGAAGAGAGAGGAGAGGGAGATAGTCACTAACTGGGAAGAGGAGAGGAAGATAGTAACTAACTGAGAAGAGAGAGGAGAGGAAGATAGTAACTAACTGAGAAGAGAGAGGAGAGGGAGATAGTAACTAACTGAGAAGAGAGAGGAGAGGGTGATCGTAACTAACTGAGAAGCGAGAGGAGAGGGAGATAGTAACTAACTGAGAAGAAAGAGGAGAGGGAGATAGTAACTAACTGAGAAGAGAGAGGAGAGGAAGATAGTAACTAACTGAGAAGAGAGAGGAGAGGAAGATAGTAACTAACTGAGAAGAGAGAGGAGAGGGAGATAGTAACTAACTGAGAAGAGAGAGGAGAGAAAGATAGTAACTAACTGAGAAGAGAGAGGAGAGGGAGATAGTAACTAACTGAGAAGAGAGAGGAGAGGAATATAGTAACTAACTGAGAAGAGAGAGGAGAGGGAGATAGTAACTAACTGAGAAGAGAGAGGAGAGGGAGATAGTAACTAACTGAAAAGAGGGAGGAGAGGGAGATAGTAACTAACTGAGAAGAGAGAGGAGAGGAAGCTAGTAACTAACTGAGAAGAGACAGGAGAGGGAGATAGCAACTAACTGAGAAGAGAGAGGAGAGGAAGATAGTAAGTAACTGAGAAGAGAGAGGAGATGGAGATAGTAACTAACTGAGAAGAGAGAGGAGAGAAAGATAGTAACTAATTGAGAAGAGAGAGGAGAGGAAGATAGTAACTAACTGAGAAGAGAGAGGAGAGGAAGATAGTAACAAACTGAGAAGAGAGAGGGGAGGGAGATAGTAACTAACTGAGAAGAGAGAGGAGAGGGAGATAGTAACTAACTGAGAAGAGAGAGGAGAGGGAGATAGTAACTAACTGAGAAGAGAGAGGAGAGGAAGATAGTAACTAACTGAGAAGAGAGAGGAGAGTGAGATAGTAACGAACAGAAAAGAGAGAGTAGAGGAAGATAGTAACTTACTGAGAAGAGAGAGGAGAGAGAGATAGTAACTAACTGAGAAGAGAGAGGAGAGGAAGATAGTAACTAACCGAGAAGAGAGAGGAGATGGAGATAGTAACTAACTGGGAAGAGAGAGGAGAGGGAGATAGTAACAAACTCAGAAGAGAGAGGAGAGGGAGATAGTAACTAACTGAGAAGAGAGAGGAGAGGAAGATAGTAACTAACTGAGAAGAGAGAGCAGAGGGAGATAGTAACTAACTAAGAGAGAGGAGAGGAAGATAGTAATTAACAGAGAAGAGAGAGGAGAGGGAGATAGTAACTAACTGAGAAGAGAGAGGAGAGGGAGATAGTAACTAACTGGGAAGAGAGAGGAGAGGAAGATAGTAACTAACTGAGAAGAGAGAGGAGAGGGAGATAGTAACTAACTGAGAAGAGAGAGGTGAGGAAGATAGTAACTAACTGAGAAGAGAGAGGAGATGAAGATAGTAAGTAACTGAGAAGAGAGAGGAGAGGAAGATAGTAACTAACTGAGAAGAGAGAGCAGAGGGAGATAGTAACTAACTGAGAAGCGAGAGGAGAGGGAGATAGTAAGTAACTGAGAAGAGAGATGGGAGGGAGATAGTAACTAACTGAGAAGAGAGAGGAGAGGGAGATAGTAACTAACTGAGAAGACAGAGGAGAGGGAGATAGTAACTAACTGAGAAGAGAGAGGAGAGGAAGATAGTAACTAACTGAGAAGGGAGAGGAGAGGAAGACAGTAACTAACTGGGAAGAGAGAGGAGAGGAAGATAGTAACTAACTGAGAAGAGAGAGGAGAGGAAGATAGTAACTAACTGAGAAGTGAGAGGAGAGGGAGATAGTAACTAACTGAGAAGAGAGAGGAGAGGGAGATAGTAACTAACTGAAAAGAGAGAGGAGAGGGAGATAGCAACTAACTGAGAAGAGAGAGGAGAGGAAGATAGTAACTAACTGAGAAGAGACAGGAGAGGGAGATAGCAACGAACTGAGAAGAGAGAGGAGAGGAAGATAGTAAGTAACTGAGGAGAGGAGATGGAGATAGTAACTAACTGAGAAGAGAGAGGAGAGAAAGATGGTAACTAATTGAGAAGAGAGAGGAGAGGAAGATAGTAACTAACTGAGAAGAGAGAGGAGAGGAAGATAGTAAGTAACTGAGAAGAGAGAGGGGAGGGAGATAGGAACTAACTGAGAAGAGAGAGGAGAGGGAGATAGTAACTAACTGAGAAGAGAGAGGAGAGGGAGATAGTAACTAACTGAGAAGAGAGAGGAGAGGAAGATAGTAACTAACTGAGAAGAGAGAGGAGAGTAAGATAGTAACTAACTGAGAAGAGCGAGGAGAGGGAGATGGTAACTAACTGAGAAAAGAGAGGAGAGGAAGATAGTCACTAACTGGGAAGAGAGAGGAGAGGAAGATAGAAACTAACTGAGAAGAGAGAGGAGAGGGAGATAGTAACTAACTGAGAAGAGAGAGGAGAGGAAGATAGTAACTCACTGAGAAGAGAGAGGAGAGGGAAATAGTAACTAACTGAGAAGAGAGAGGAGAGGGAGCCAGTAGTTAACTGAGAAGAGAGAGGAGAGGAAGATAGTAATTAACTGAGAAGAGGAAGGAGAGGGAGATAGTAACTAACTGACAAGAGAGAGGAGAGGAAGATAGTAACTAACTGGGAAGAGAGTGGAGAGGAAGATAGTAACTAACTGAGAAGAGAGAGGAGAGGAAGATAGTAACTAACTGAGAAGAGAGAGGAGAGGGAGATAGTAACTAACTGAGAAGAGAGAGGAGATGGAGATAGTAACTAACAGAGAAGAGAGAGGAGAGGAAGATAGTAACTAACTGAGAAGAGAGAGGAGAGGGAGATAGTAACTACCTGAGAAGAGAGAGTAGAGGGAGATACTAACTAACGGAGAAGGGAGAGGAGAGGGAGATAGTAACTAACTGAGGGGAGAGAGGAGAGGAAGATAGTAACTAACTGAGAAGAGAGAGGCGAGGGAGATAGTAACTAACTGAGAAGAGAGAGAAGAGGAAGATAGTAACTAACTGAGAAGAGAGAGGAGAGGGAGATAGTAACTAACTGAGAAGAGAGAGGCGAGGAAGATAGTGACTAACTGGGAAGAGAGTGGAGAGGAAGATAGTAACTAACTGAGAAGAGAGAGGAGAGGAAGAGAGTAACTAACTGAGAAGAGAGAGGAGATGGAGATAGTAACTAACTGAGAAGAGAGAGGAGAGGGAGATAGTAACTAACTGAGAAGAGAGAGGAGAGGGAGATAGTAACTAACTGAGAAGAGAGAGGAGAGGGAGATTGTAACTAACTGAGAAGAGAGAGGAGAGGAAGATAGTAACTAACTGAGAAGAGAGAGGAGAGGAAGATAGTAACTATCTGAGAAGAGAGAGGAGATGGAGATAGTAACTAACTGAGAAGAGAGAGGAGAGGAAGATAGTAACTAACTGAGAAGAGAGAGGAGAGGAAGATAGTAACTAACTGAGAAGAGAGAGGAGAGGAAGATAGTAACTAACTGAGAAGAGAGAGGAGATGGAGATAGTAGCTAACTGAGAAGAGAGAGGAGAGGAAGATATTAACTAACTGAGAAGAGAGAGGAGAGGAAGATAGTAACTAACTGAGAAGAGAGAGGAGAGGAAGATAGTAACGAACTGAGAAGAGAGAGGAGAGGGAGATAGTAACTAACTGAGAAGAGAGAGGAGAGGAAGATAGTCACTAACTGGGAAGAGAGAGGAGAGGAAGATAGTAACTAACTGAGAAGAGAGAGGAGAGGGAGATAGTAACTAACTGAGAAGAGAGAGGAGAGGGAGACAGTAGCTAACTGAGAAGAGAGAGGAGAGGAAGATAGTAACTAACTGAGAAGAGAGAGGAGAGGGAGATAGTAACTAACTGACAAGAGAGAGGAGAGGAAGATAGTAACTAACTGGGAAGAGAGTGGAGAGGAAGATAGTAACTAACTGAGAAGAGGGAGGAGAGGAAGATCGTAACTAACTGAGAAGAGAGAGGAGAGGGAGATAGTAACTAACTGAGAAGAGAGAGGAGAGGAAGATAGCAACTAACTGAGAAGAGAGAGGAGATGGAGATAGTAACTAACAGAGAAGAGAGAGGAGAGGAAGATAGTAACTAACTGAGAAGAGAGAGGAGAGGGAGATAGTACCTACCTGAGAAGAGTGATGAGAGGGAGATACTAACTAACGGAGTAGAGAGAGGAGAGGGAGATAGTAACTAACTGAGAAGAGAGAGGAGAGGAAGATCGTAACTAACTGAGAAGAGAGAGGAGATGGAGATAGTAACTAACAGAGAAGAGAGAGGAGAGGAAGATAGTAACTAACTGAGAAGAGAGAGGAGAGGAAGATAGTAACTAACTGAGAAGAGAGAGGAGATGGAGATAGTAACTAACTGAGAAGAGAGAGGAGAGGAAGATAGTAACTAACTGAGAAGAGAGAGGAGAGGGATATAGTAACTAACTGAGAAGAGAGAGAAGATGGAGATAGCAAATAACTGAGAAGAGAGAGGAGAAGAAGATAGTAACTAACTGAGAAGAGAGAGGAGAGGAAGATAGTAACTAACTGAGAAGAGAGAGGAGAGGGAGATAGTAACTAACTGAGAAGAGAGAGGAGAGGAAGATAGTAACTAACTGAGAAGAAAGAGGAGATGGAGATAGTAACTAACTGAGAAGAGAGAGTAGAGGAAGATATTAACTAACTGAGAAGAGAGAGGAGAGGAAGATAGTAACTAACTGAGATGAGAGAGGAGAGGAAGATAGTAACGAACTGAGAAGAGAGAGGAGAGGGAGATAGTAACTAACTGGGAAGAGAGAGGAGAGGGAGATAGTAACATACTGAGAAGAGAGAGGAGAGGGAGATAGTAACTAACTGAGAAGAGAGAGGAGAGGATGATAGTAACTAACTGAGAAGAGAGAGGAGAGGGAGATAGTAATAAACAGAGAGGAGAGGAGAGGGAGATAGTAACTAACTGAGAAGAGAGAGGAGAGGGAGATAGTAACTAACTGAGAAGAGAGAGGAGAGGAAGATAGTAACTAACTGAGAAGAGAAAGGAGAGGGAGATAGTAACTAACTGAGAAGAGAGAGGTGAGGAAGATAGTAACTAACTGAGAAGAGAGAGGAGATGAAGATAGTAAGTAACTGAGAAGAGAGAGGAGAGGAAGATAGTAACTAACTGAGAAGAGGGAGGAGAGGGAGATAGTAACTAACTGAGAATAGAGAGGAGAGGGAGATCGTAACAAACTGAGAAGAGAGATGGGACGGAGATAGTAACTAACTGAGAAGAGAGAGGAGAGGGAGATAGTAACTAACTGAGAAGACAGAGGAGAGGGAGATAGTAACTAACTGAGAAGAGAGAGGAGAGGAAGATAGTAACTAACTGAGAAGGGAGAGGAGAGGAAGACAGTAACTAACGGGGAAGAGAGAGGAGAGGAAGATAGTAACTAACTGAGAAGAGAGAGGAGAGGAGGATAGTAACTAAATAAGAAGAGAGAGGAGAGGGAGATAGTAACTAACTGAGAAGAGAGAGGAGAGGGAGATAGTAACTAACTGAAAAGAGAGAGGAGAGGGAGATAGTAACTAACTGAGAAGAGAGATGAGAGGAAGATAGTAACTAACTGAGAAGAGACAGGAGAGGGAGATAGTAACTAACTGAGAAGAGAGAGGAGAGGAAGATAGTAAGTAACTGAGAAGAGAGAGGAGATGGAGATTGTAACTAACTGAGAAGAAAGAGGAGAGAAAGATAGTAACTAATTGAGAAGAGAGAGGAGAGGAAGACAGTAACTAACTGAGAAGAGAGAGGAGAGGAAGATAGTAACTACCTGAGAAGAGAGAGGAGAGGGAGATAGGAACTAACTGGGAAGAGAGAGGAGAGGGAGATAGTAACTAACTGAGAAGAGAGAGGAGAGGGAGATAGTAACTAACTGGGAAGAGAGTGGAGAGGAAGATAGTAACTAACTGAGAAGAGAGAGGAGAGGAAGAGAGTAACTCACTGAGAAGAGAGAGGAGAGGGAGATAGTAACTAACTGAGAAGAGAGAGGAGAGGGAGATAGTAACTAACTGAGAAGAGAGAGGAGAGGGAGATAGTAGCTAACTGAGAAGAGAGAGGAGAGGAAGATAGTCACTAACTGGGAAGAGAGAGGAGAGGAAGATAGTAACTAACTGAGAAGAGAGAGGAGAGGGAGATAGTAACTAACTGAGAAGAGAGAGGAGAGGGAGACAGTAGCTAACTGAGAAGAGAGAGGAGAGGAAGATAGTAACTAACTGAGAAGAGAGAGGAGAGGGAGATAGTAACTAACTGACAAGAGAGAGGAGAGGAAGATAGTAACTAACTGAGAAGAGAGAGGAGATGGAGATAGTAACTAACTGAGAAGAGAGAGGAGAGGAAGATATTAACTAACTGAGAAGAGAGAGGAGAGGAAGATAGTAACTAACTGAGAAGAGAGAGGAGAGGAAGATAGTAACGAACTGAGAAGAGAGAGGAGAGGGAGATAGTAACTAACTGAGAAGAGAGAGGAAAGGAAGATAGTCACTAACTGGGAAGAGAGAGGAGAGGAAGATAGTAACTAACTGAGAAGAGAGAGGAGAGGGAGATAGTAACTAACTGAGAAGAGAGAGGAGAGGGAGACAGTAGCTAACTGAGAAGAGAGAGGAGAGGAAAATAGTAACTAACTGAGAAGAGAGAGGAGAGGGAGATAGTAACTAACTGACAAGAGAGAGGAGAGGAAGATAGTAACTAACTGAGAAGAGAGAGGAGAGTGAGATAGTAACGAACAGAAAAGAGAGAGTAGAGGAAGATAGTAACTTACTGAGAAGAGAGAGGAGAGAGAGATAGTAACTAACTGAGAAGAGAGAGGAGAGGAAGATAGTAACTAACCGAGAAGAGAGAGGAGATGGAGATAGTAACTAACTGGGAAGAGAGAGGAGAGGGAGATAGTAACAAACTCAGAAGAGAGAGGAGAGGGAGATAGTAACTAACTGAGAAGAGAGAGGAGAGGAAGATAGTAACTAACTGAGAAGAGAGAGCAGAGGGAGATAGTAACTAACTAAGAGAGAGGAGAGGAAGATAGTAATTAACAGAGAAGAGAGAGGAGAGGGAGATAGTAACTAACTGAGAAGAGAGAGGAGAGGGAGATAGTAACTAACTGGGAAGAGAGAGGAGAGGAAGATAGTAACTAACTGAGAAGAGAGAGGAGAGGGAGATAGTAACTAACTGAGAAGAGAGAGGTGAGGAAGATAGTAACTAACTGAGAAGAGAGAGGAGATGAAGATAGTAAGTAACTGAGAAGAGAGAGCAGAGGAAGATAGTAACTAACTGAGAAGAGAGAGCAGAGGGAGATAGTAACTAACTGAGAAGCGAGAGGAGAGGGAGATAGTAAGTAACTGAGAAGAGAGATGGGAGGGAGATAGTAACTAACTGAGAAGAGAGAGGAGAGGGAGATAGTAACTAACTGAGAAGACAGAGGAGAGGGAGATAGTAACTAACTGAGAAGAGAGAGGAGAGGAAGATAGTAACTAACTGAGAAGGGAGAGGAGAGGAAGACAGTAACTAACTGGGAAGAGAGAGGAGAGGAAGATAGTAACTAACTGAGAAGAGAGAGGAGAGGAAGATAGTAACTAACTGAGAAGTGAGAGGAGAGGGAGATAGTAACTAACTGAGAAGAGAGAGGAGAGGGAGATAGTAACTAACTGAAAAGAGAGAGGAGAGGGAGATAGCAACTAACTGAGAAGAGAGAGGAGAGGAAGATAGTAACTAACTGAGAAGAGACAGGAGAGGGAGATAGCAACGAACTGAGAAGAGAGAGGAGAGGAAGATAGTAAGTAACTGAGGAGAGGAGATGGAGATAGTAACTAACTGAGAAGAGAGAGGAGAGAAAGATGGTAACTAATTGAGAAGAGAGAGGAGAGGAAGATAGTAACTAACTGAGAAGAGAGAGGAGAGGAAGATAGTAAGTAACTGAGAAGAGAGAGGGGAGGGAGATAGGAACTAACTGAGAAGAGAGAGGAGAGGGAGATAGTAACTAACTGAGAAGAGAGAGGAGAGGGAGATAGTAACTAACTGAGAAGAGAGAGGAGAGGAAGATAGTAACTAACTGAGAAGAGAGAGGAGAGTAAGATAGTAACTAACTGAGAAGAGCGAGGAGAGGGAGATGGTAACTAACTGAGAAAAGAGAGGAGAGGAAGATAGTCACTAACTGGGAAGAGAGAGGAGAGGAAGATAGAAACTAACTGAGAAGAGAGAGGAGAGGGAGATAGTAACTAACTGAGAAGAGAGAGGAGAGGAAGATAGTAACTCACTGAGAAGAGAGAGGAGAGGGAAATAGTAACTAACTGAGAAGAGAGAGGAGAGGGAGCCAGTAGTTAACTGAGAAGAGAGAGGAGAGGAAGATAGTAATTAACTGAGAAGAGGAAGGAGAGGGAGATAGTAACTAACTGACAAGAGAGAGGAGAGGAAGATAGTAACTAACTGGGAAGAGAGTGGAGAGGAAGATAGTAACTAACTGAGAAGAGAGAGGAGAGGAAGATAGTAACTAACTGAGAAGAGAGAGGAGAGGGAGATAGTAACTAACTGAGAAGAGAGAGGAGATGGAGATAGTAACTAACAGAGAAGAGAGAGGAGAGGAAGATAGTAACTAACTGAGAAGAGAGAGGAGAGGGAGATAGTAACTACCTGAGAAGAGAGAGTAGAGGGAGATACTAACTAACGGAGAAGAGAGAGGAGAGGGAGATAGTAACTAACTGAGGGGAGAGAGGAGAGGAAGATAGTAACTAACTGAGAAGAGAGAGGCGAGGGAGATAGTAACTAACTGAGAAGAGAGAGAAGAGGAAGATAGTAACTAACTGAGAAGAGAGAGGAGAGGGAGATAGTAACTAACTGAGAAGAGAGAGGCGAGGAAGATAGTGACTAACTGGGAAGAGAGTGGAGAGGAAGATAGTAACTAACTGAGAAGAGAGAGGAGAGGAAGAGAGTAACTAACTGAGAAGAGAGAGGAGATGGAGATAGTAACTAACTGAGAAGAGAGAGGAGAGGGAGATAGTAACTAACTGAGAAGAGAGAGGAGAGGGAGATAGTAACTAACTGAGAAGAGAGAGGAGAGGGAGATTGTAACTAACTGAGAAGAGAGAGGAGAGGAAGATAGTAACTAACTGAGAAGAGAGAGGAGGGGAAGATAGTAACTATCTGAGAAGAGAGAGGAGATGGAGATAGTAACTAACTGAGAAGAGAGAGGAGAGGAAGATAGTAACTAACTGAGAAGAGAGAGGAGAGGAAGATAGTAACTAACTGAGAAGAGAGAGGAGAGGAAGATAGTAACTAACTGAGAAGAGAGAGGAGATGGAGATAGTAGCTAACTGAGAAGAGAGAGGAGAGGAAGCTATTAACTAACTGAGAAGAGAGAGGAGAGGAAGATAGTAACTAACTGAGAAGAGAGAGGAGAGGAAGATAGTAACGAACTGAGAAGAGAGAGGAGAGGGAGATAGTAACTAACTGAGAAGAGAGAGGAGAGGAAGATAGTCACTAACTGGGAAGAGAGAGGAGAGGAAGATAGTAACTATCTGAGAAGAGAGAGGAGAGGGAGATAGTAACTAACTGAGAAGAGAGAGGAGAGGGAGACAGTAGCTAACTGAGAAGAGAGAGGAGAGGAAGATAGTAACTAACTGAGAAGAGAGAGGAGAGGGAGATAGTAACTAACTGACAAGAGAGAGGAGAGGAAGATAGTAACTAACTGGGAAGAGAGTGGAGAGGAAGATAGTAACTAACTGAGAAGAGGGAGGAGAGGAAGATCGTAACTAACTGAGAAGAGAGAGGAGAGTGAGATAGTAACTAACTGAGAAGAGAGAGGAGAGGAAGATAGCAACTAACTGAGAAGAGAGAGGAGATGGAGATAGTAACTAACAGAGAAGAGAGAGGAGAGGAAGATAGTAACTAACTGAGAAGAGAGAGGAGAGGGAGATAGTACCTACCTGAGAAGAGTGATGAGAGGGAGATACTAACTAACGGAGTAGAGAGAGGAGAGGGAGATAGTAACTAACTGAGAAGAGAGAGGAGAGGAAGATCGTAACTAACTGAGAAGAGAGAGGAGATGGAGATAGTAACTAACAGAGAAGAGAGAGGAGAGGAAGATAGTAACTAACTGAGAAGAGAGAGGAGAGGAAGATAGTAACTAACTGAGAAGAGAGAGGAGATGGAGATAGTAACTAACTGAGAAGAGAGAGGAGAGGGAGATAGTAACTAACTGAGAAGAGAGAGGAGAGGGATATAGTAACTAACTGAGAAGAGAGAGAAGATGGAGATAGCAAATAACTGAGAAGAGAGAGGAGAAGAAGATAGTAACAAACTGAGAAGAGAGAGGAGAGGAAGATAGTAACTAACTGAGAAGAGAGAGGAGAGGGAGATAGTAACTAACTGAGAAGAGAGAGGAGAGGAAGATAGTAACTAACTGAGAAGAAAGAGGAGATGGAGATAGTAACTAACTGAGAAGAGAGAGTAGAGGAAGATATTAACTAACTGAGAAGAGAGAGGAGAGGAAGATAGTAACTAACTGAGAAGAGAGAGGAGAGGAAGATAGTAACGAACTGAGAAGAGAGAGGAGAGGGAGATAGTAACTAACTGGGAAGAGAGAGGAGAGGATGATAGTAACTAACTGAGAAGAGAGAGGAGAGGGAGATAGTAATAAACAGAGAGGAGAGGAGAGGGAGATAGTAACTAACTGAGAAGAGAGAGGAGAGGGAGATAGTAACTAACTGAGAAGAGAGAGGAGAGGAAGATAGTAACTAACTGAGAAGAGAAAGGAGAGGGAGATAGTAACTAACTGAGAAGAGAGAGGTGAGGAAGATAGTAACTAACTGAGAAGAGAGAGGAGATGAAGATAGTAAGTAACTGAGAAGAGAGAGGAGAGGAAGATAGTAACTAACTGAGAAGAGGGAGGAGAGGGAGATAGTAACTAACTGAGAATAGAGAGGAGAGGGAGATCGTAACAAACTGAGAAGAGAGATGGGACGGAGATAGTAACTAACTGAGAAGAGAGAGGAGAGGGAGATAGTAACTAACTGAGAAGACAGAGGAGAGGGAGATAGTAACTAACTGAGAAGAGAGAGGAGAGGAAGATAGTAACTAACTGAGAAGGGAGAGGAGAGGAAGACAGTAACTAACGGGGAAGAGAGAGGAGAGGAAGATAGTAACTAACTGAGAAGAGAGAGGAGAGGAGGATAGTAACTAAATAAGAAGAGATAGGAGAGGGAGATAGTAACTAACTGAGAAGAGAGAGGAGAGGGAGATAGTAACTAACTGAAAAGAGAGAGGAGAGGGAGATAGTAACTAACTGAGAAGAGAGATGAGAGGAAGATAGTAACTAACTGAGAAGAGACAGGAGAGGGAGATAGTAACTAACTGAGAAGAGAGAGGAGAGGAAGATAGTAAGTAACTGAGAAGAGAGAGGAGATGGAGATTGTAACTAACTGAGAAGAAAGAGGAGAGAAAGATAGTAACTAATTGAGAAGAGAGAGGAGAGGAAGACAGTAACTAACTGAGAAGAGAGAGGAGAGGAAGATAGTAACTACCTGAGAAGAGAGAGGAGAGGGAGATAGGAACTAACTGGGAAGAGAGAGGAGAGGGAGATAGTAACTAACTGAGAAGAGAGAGGAGAGGGAGATAGTAACTAACTGGGAAGAGAGTGGAGAGGAAGATAGTAACTAACTGAGAAGAGAGAGGAGAGGAAGAGAGTAACTCACTGAGAAGAGAGAGGAGAGGGAGATAGTAACTAACTGAGAAGAGAGAGGAGAGGGAGATAGTAACTAACTGAGAAGAGAGAGGAGAGGGAGATAGTAGCTAACTGAGAAGAGAGAGGAGAGGAAGATAGTCACTAACTGGGAAGAGAGAGGAGAGGAAGATAGTAACTAACTGAGAAGAGAGAGGAGAGGGAGATAGTAACTAACTGAGAAGAGAGAGGAGAGGGAGACAGTAGCTAACTGAGAAGAGAGAGGAGAGGAAGATAGTAACTAACTGAGAAGAGAGAGGAGAGGGAGATAGTAACTAACTGACAAGAGAGAGGAGAGGAAGATAGTAACTAACTGAGAAGAGAGAGGAGATGGAGATAGTAACTAACTGAGAAGAGAGAGGAGAGGAAGATATTAACTAACTGAGAAGAGAGAGGAGAGGAAGATAGTAACTAACTGAGAAGAGAGAGGAGAGGAAGATAGTAACGAACTGAGAAGAGAGAGGAGAGGGAGATAGTAACTAACTGAGAAGAGAGAGGAGAGGAAGATAGTCACTAACTGGGAAGAGAGAGGAGAGGAAGATAGTAACTAACTGAGAAGAGAGAGGAGAGGGAGATAGTAACTAACTGAGAAGAGAGAGGAGAGGGAGACAGTAGCTAACTGAGAAGAGAGAGGAGAGGAAAATAGTAACTAACTGAGAAGAGAGAGGAGAGGGAGATAGTAACTAACTGACAAGAGAGAGGAGAGGAAGATAGTAACTAACTGGGAAGAGAGTGGAGAGGAAGATAGTAACTAACTGAGAAGAGAGAGGAGAGGAAGATCGTAACTAACTGAGAAGAGAGAGGAGAGGGAGATAGTAACTAACTGAGAAGAGAGAGGAGAGGAAGATAGCAACTAACTGAGAAGAGAGAGGAGATGGAGATAGTAACTAACAGAGAAGAGAGAGGAGAGGAAGATAGTAACTAACTGAGAAGAGAGAGGAGAGGGAGATAGTACCTACCTGAGAAGAGTGATGAGAGGGAGATACTAACTAACGGAGTAGAGAGAGGAGAGGGAGATAGTAACTAACTGAGAAGAGAGAGGAGAGGAAGATCGTAACTAACTGAGAAGAGAGAGGAGATGGAGATAGTAACTAACAGAGAAGAGAGAGGAGAGGAAGATAGTAACTAACTGAGAAGAGAGAGGAGAGGAAGATAGTAACTAACTGAGAAGAGAGAGGAGATGGAGATAGTAACTAACTGAGAAGAGAGAGGAGAGGAAGATAGTAACTAACTGAGAAGAGAGAGGAGAGGGATATAGTAACTAACTGAGAAGAGAGAGAAGATGGAGATAGCAAATAACTGAGAAGAGAGAGGAGAAGAAGATAGTAACTAACTGAGAAGAGAGAGGAGAGGAAGATAGTAACTAACTGAGAAGAGAGAGGAGAGGAAGATAGTAACTAACTGAGAAGAGAGAGGAGAGGGAGATAGTAACTAACTGAGAAGAGAGAGGAGAGGAAGATAGTAACCAGCTGAGAAGAAAGAGGAGATGGAGATAGTAACTAACTTTGAAGAGAGAGGAGACGAAGATATTAACTAACTGAGAAGAGAGAGGAGAGGAAGATAGCAACTAACTGAGAAGAGAGAGGAGAGGAAGATAGTAACGAACTGAGAAGAGAGAGGAGAGGGAGATAGTAACTAACTGGGAAGAGAGAGGAGAGGGAGATAGTAACATACTGAGAAGAGAGAGGAGAGGGAGATAGTAACTAACTGAGAAGAGAGAGGAGAGGATGATAGTAACTAACTGAGAAGAGAGAGGAGAGGGAGATAGTAATAAACAGAGAAGAGAGGAGAGGGAGATAGTAACTAACTGAGAAGAGAGAGGAGAGGGAGATAGTAACTAACTGAGAAGAGAGAGGAGAGGAAGATAGTAACTAACTGAGAAGAGAAAGGAGAGGGAGATAGTAACTAACTGAGAAGAGAGAGGTGAGGAAGATAGTAACTAACTGAGAAGAGAGAGGAGATGAAGATAGTAAGTAACTGAGAAGAGAGAGGAGAGGAAGATAGTAACTAACTGAGAAGAGAGAGGAGAGGGAGATAGTAACTAACTGAGAAAAGAGAGGAGAGGGAGATCGTAACAAACTGAGAAGAGAGATGGGACGGAGATAGTAACTAACTGAGAAGAGAGAGGAGAGGGAGATAGTAACTAACTGAGAAGACAGAGGAGAGGGAGATAGTAACTAACTGAGAAGAGAGAGGAGAGGAAGATAGTAACTAACTGAGAAGGGAGAGGAGAGGAAGACAGTAACTAACGGGGAAGAGAGAGGAGAGGAAGATAGTAACTAACTGAGAAGAGAGAGGAGAGGAAGATAGTAACTAAATAAGAAGAGAGAGGAGAGGGAGATAGTAACTAACTGAGAAGAGAGAGGAGAGGGAGATAGTAACTAACTGAAAAGAGAGAGGAGAGGGAGATAGTAACTAACTGAGAAGAGAGATGAGAGGAAGATAGTAACTAACTGAGAAGAGACAGGAGAGGGAGATAGTAACTAACTGAGAAGAGAGAGGAGAGGAAGATAGTAAGTAACTGAGAAGAGAGAGGAGATGGAGATTGTAACTAACTGAGAAGAGAGAGGAGAGAAAGATAGTAACTAATTGAGAAGAGAGAGGAGAGGAAGACAGTAACTAACTGAGAAGAGAGAGGAGAGGAAGATAGTAACTACCTGAGAAGAGAGAGGAGAGGGAGATAGGAACTAACTGGGAAGAGAGAGGAGAGGGAGATAGTAACTAACTGGGAAGAGAGTGGAGAGGAAGATAGTAACTAACTGAGAAGAGAGAGGAGAGGAAGAGAGTAACTAACTGAGAAGAGAGAGGAGAGGGAGATAGTAACTAACTGAGAAGAGAGAGGAGAGGGAGATAGTAACTAACTGAGAAGAGAGAGGAGAGGGAGATAGTAACTAACTGAGAAGAGAGAGGAGAGGAAGATAGTCACTAACTGGGAAGAGAGAGGAGAGGAAGATAGTAACTAACTGAGAAGAGAGAGGAGAGGGAGATAGTAACTAACTGAGAAGAGAGAGGAGAGGGAGACAGTAGCTAACTGAGAAGAGAGAGGAGAGGAAGAAAGTAACTAACTGAGAAGAGAGAGGAGAGGGAGATAGTAACTAACTGACAAGAGAGAGGAGAGGAAGATAGTAACTAACTGGGAAGAGAGTGGAGAGGGAGATAGTAACTAACTGAGAAGAGAGAGGAGATGGAGATAGTAACTAACAGAGAAGAGAGAGGAGAGGGAGATAGTAACTAACTGAGAAGAGAGAGGAGAGGGAGATAGTAACTAACTGAGAAGAGAGAGGAGATGGAGATAGTAACTAACAGAGAAGAGAGAGGAGAGGAAGATAGTAACTAACTGAGAAGAGAGAGGAGAGGGAGATAGTACCTACCTGAGAAGAGTGATGAGAGGGAGATACTAACTAACGGAGTAGAGAGAGGAGAGGGAGATAGTAACTAACTGAGAAGAGAGAGGAGAGGAAGATCGTAACTAACTGAGAAGAGAGAGGAGATGGAGATAGTAACTAACAGAGAAGAGAGAGGAGAGGAAGATAGTAACTAACTGAGAAGAGAGAGGAGAGGAAGATAGTAACTAACTGAGAAGAGAGAGGAGATGGAGATAGTAACTAACTGAGAAGAGAGAGGAGAGGAAGATAGTAACTAACTGAGAAGAGAGAGGAGAGGGATATAGTAACTAACTGAGAAGAGAGAGAAGATGGAGATAGCAAATAACTGAGAAGAGAGAGGAGAAGAAGATAGTAACTAACTGAGAAGAGAGAGGAGAGGAAGATAGTAACTAACTGAGAAGAGAGAGGAGAGGAAGATAGTAACTAACTGAGAAGAGAGAGGAGAGGGAGATAGTAACTAACTGAGAAGAGAGAGGAGAGGAAGATAGTAACTAACTGAGAAGAAAGAGGAGATGGAGATAGTAACTAACTTTGAAGAGAGAGGAGAGGAAGATATTAACTAACTGAGAAGAGAGAGGAGAGGAAGATAGTAACTAACTGAGAAGAGAGAGGAGAGGAAGATAGTAACGAACTGAGAAGAGAGAGGAGAGGGAGATAGTAACTAACTGGGAAGAGAGAGGAGAGGGAGATAGTAACATACTGAGAAGAGAGAGGAGAGGGAGATAGTAACTAACTGAGAAGAGAGAGGAGAGGATGATAGTAACTAACTGAGAAGAGAGAGGAGAGGGAGATAGTAATAAACAGAGAAGAGAGGAGAGGGAGATAGTAACTAACTGAGAAGAGAGAGGAGAGGGAGATAGTAACTAACTGAGAAGAGAGAGGAGAGGAAGATAGTAACTAACTGAGAAGAGAAAGGAGAGGGAGATAGTAACTAACTGAGAAGAGAGAGGTGAGGAAGATAGTAACTAACTGAGAAGAGAGAGGAGATGAAGATAGTAAGTAACTGAGAAGAGAGAGGAGAGGAAGATAGTAACTAACTGAGAAGAGAGAGGAGAGGGAGATAGTAACTAACTGAGAAAAGAGAGGAGAGGGAGATCGTAACAAACTGAGAAGAGAGATGGGATGGAGATAGTAACTAACTGAGAAGAGAGAGGAGAGGGAGATAGTAACTAACTGAGAAGACAGAGGAGAGGGAGATAGTAACTAACTGAGAAGAGAGAGGAGAGGAAGATAGTAACTAACTGAGAAGGGAGAGGAGATGAAGACAGTAACTAACGGGGAAGAGAGAGGAGAGGAAGATAGTAACTAACTGAGAAGAGAGAGGAGAGGAAGATAGTAACTAAATAAGAAGAGAGAGGAGAGGGAGATAGTAACTAACTGAGAAGAGAGAGGAGAGGGAGATAGTAACTAACTGAAAAGAGAGAGGAGAGGGAGATAGTAACTAACTGAGAAGAGAGATGAGAGGAAGATAGTAACTAACTGAGAAGAGACAGGAGAGGGAGATAGTAACTAACTGAGAAGAGAGAGGAGAGGAAGATAGTAAGTAACTGAGAAGAGAGAGGAGATGGAGATTGTAACTAACTGAGAAGAGAGAGGAGAGAAAGATAGTAACTAATTGAGAAGAGAGAGGAGAGGAAGACAGTAACTAACTGAGAAGAGAGAGGAGAGGAAGATAGTAACTACCTGAGAAGAGAGAGGAGAGGGAGATAGGAACTAACTGGGAAGAGAGAGGAGAGGGAGATAGTAACTAACTGAGAAGAGAGAGGAGAGGGAGATAGTAACTAACTGGGAAGAGAGTGGAGAGGAAGATAGTAACTAACTGAGAAGAGAGAGGAGAGGAAGAGAGTAACTAACTGAGAAGAGAGAGGAGAGGGAGATAGTAACTAACTGAGAAGAGAGAGGAGAGGGAGATAGTAACTAACTGAGAAGAGAGAGGAGAGGGAGATAGTAACTAACTGAGAAGAGAGAGGAGAGGAAGATAGTCACTAACTGGGAAGAGAGAGGAGAGGAAGATAGTAACTAACTGAGAAGAGAGAGGAGAGGGAGATAGTAACTAACTGAGAAGAGAGAGGAGAGGGAGACAGTAGCTAACTGAGAAGAGAGAGGAGAGGAAGAAAGTAACTAACTGAGAAGAGAGAGGAGAGGGAGATAGTAACTAACTGACAAGAGAGAGGAGAGGAAGATAGTAACTAACTGGGAAGAGAGTGGAGAGGGAGATAGTAACTAACTGAGAAGAGAGAGGAGATGAAGGTAGTAACTAACAGAGAAGAGAGAGGAGAGGGAGATAGTAACTAACTGAGAAGAGAGAGGAGAGGGAGATAGTAACTAACTGAGAAGAGAGAGGTGATGGAGATAGTAACTAACAGAGAAGAGAGAGGAGAGGAAGATAGTAACTAACTGAGAAGAGAGAGGAGAGGGAGATAGTACCTACCTGAGAAGAGTGATGAGAGGGAGATAGTAACTAACTGAGAAGAGAGAGGAGATGGAGATAGTAACTAACAGAGAAGAGAGAGGAGAGGAAGATAGTAACTAACTGAGAAGAGAGAGGAGAGGGAGATAGTACCTACCTGAGAAGAGTGATGAGAGGGAGATACTAACTAACGGAGAAGAGAGAGGAGAGGGAGATAGTAACTAACTGAGAAGAGAGAGGAGAGGAAGATCGTAACTAACTGAGAAGAGGGAGGAGATGGAGATAGTATCTAACAGAGAAGAGAGAGGAGAGGAAGATAGTAACTAACTGAGAAGAGAGAGGAGAGGAAGATAGTAACTAACTGAGAAGAGAGAGGAGATGGAGATAGTAACTAACTGAGAAGAGAGAGGAGAGGAAGATAGTAACAAACTGAGAAGAGAGAGGAGAGGGATATAGTAACTAACTGAGAAGAGAGAGGAGATGGAGATAGCAAATAACTGAGAAGAGAGAGGAGAAGAAGATAGTAACTAACTGAGAAGAGAGAGGAGAGGAAGATAGTAACTAACTGAGAAGATAGAGGAGAGGAAGATAGTAACTAACTGAGAAGAGAGAGGAGAGGAAGATAGTAACTAACTGAGAAGAGAGAGGAGATGGAGATAGTAACTAACAGAGAAGAGAGAGGAGAGGAAGATAGTAACTAACTGAGAAGAGAGAGGAGAGGGAGATAGTACCTACCTGAGAAGAGTGATGAGAGGGAGATACTAACTAACGGAGAAGAGAGAGGAGAGGGAGATAGTAACTAACTGAGAAGAGAGAGGAGAGGAAGATCGTAACTAACTGAGAAGAGAGAGGAGATGGAGATAGTAACTAACAGAGAAGAGAGAGGAGAGGAAGATAGTAACTAACTGAGAAGAGAGAGGAGAGGAAGATAGTAACTAACTGAGAAGAGAGAGGAGATGGAGATAGTAACTAACTGAGAAGAGAGAGGAGAGGAAGATAGTAACAAACTGAGAAGAGAGAGGAGAGGGATATAGTAACTAACTGAGAAGAGAGAGGAGATGGAGATAGTAAATAACTGAGAAGAGAGAGGAGAAGAAGATAGTAACTAACTGAGAAGAGAGAGGAGAGGAAGATAGTAACTAACTGAGAAGATAGAGGAGAGG
Organism: Heterodontus francisci; assembly: GCF_036365525.1. Lineage (NCBI taxonomy): Eukaryota > Metazoa > Chordata > Chondrichthyes > Heterodontiformes > Heterodontidae > Heterodontus > Heterodontus francisci. The sequence continues at coordinate 88,314,281 of NC_090390.1, forward strand.
AAGATAGTAACTAACTGAGAAGAGAGAGGAGAGGAAGATAGTAACTTACTGAGAAGAGAGAGGAGAGGAAGATAGTAACTAACTGAGAAGAAAGAGGAGATGGAGATAGTAACTAACTAAGAAGAGAGAGGAGATGGAGATAGCAAATAACTGAGAAGAGAGAGGAGAAGAAGATAGTAACTAACTGAGAAGAGAGAGGAGAGGGAGATAGTAACTAACTGAGAAGAGAGAGGAGAGGAAGATAGTAACTAACTGAGAAGAGAGAGGAGATGGAGATAGTAACTAACTGAGAAGAGAGAGGAGAGGAAGATATTAACTAACTGAGAAGAGAGAGGAGAGGAAGATAGTAACTAACAGAGAAGAGAGAGGAGAGGAAGATAGTAACGAACTGAGAAGAGAGAGGAGAGGGAGATAGTAACTAACTGAGAAGAGAGAGGAGAGGAAGATAGTCACTAACTGGGAAGAGAGAGGAGAGGAAGATAGTAACTAACTGAGAAGAGAGAGGAGAGGGAGATAGTAACTAACTGGGAAGAAAGAGGACAGGGAGACAGTAGCTAACTGAGAAGAGAGAGGAGAGGAAGATAGTAACTAACTGAGAAGAGAGAGGAGAGGGAGATAGTAATTAACTGACAAGAGAGAGGAGAGGAAGATAGTAACTAACAGAGAAGAGAGAGGAGAGGAAGATAGTAACTAACTGAGAAGAGAGAGGAGAGGAAGATAGTAACTAACTGAGAAGAGAGAGGAGATGGAGATAGTAACTAACTGAGAAGAGAGAGGAGAGGAAGATAGTAACAAACTGAGAAGAGAGAGGAGAGGGATATAGTAACTAACTGAGAAGAGAGAGAAGATGGAGATAGCAAATAACTGAGAAGAGAGAGGAGAAGAAGATAGTAACTAACTGAGAAGAGAGAGGAGAGGAAGATAGTAACTAACTGAGAAGATAGAGGAGAGGAAGATAGTAACTAACTGAGAAGAGAGAGGAGAGGAAGATAGTAACTAACTGAGAAGAGAGAGGAGAGGAAGATAGTAACTAACTGAGAAGAAAGAGGAGATGGAGATAGTAACTAACTGAGAAGAGAGAGGAGATGGAGATAGTAACTAACTGAGAAGAGAGAGGAGAGGAAGATAGTAACTAACTGAGAAGAGAGAGGAGAGGGAGATAGTAACTAATTGAGAAGAGAGAGGAGAGGAAGATAGTAACTAACTGAGAAGAGAGAGGAGATGGAGATAGTAACTAACTGAGAAGAGAGAGGAGAGGAAGATATTAACTAACTGAGAAGAGAGAGGAGAGGAAGATAGTAACTAACTGAGAAGAGAGAGGAGAGGAAGATAGTAACGAACTGAGAAGAGAGAGGAGAGGGAGATAGTAACTAACTGAGAAGAGAGAGGAGAGGAAGATAGTCACTAACTGGGAAGAGAGAGGAGAGGAAGATAGTAACTAACTGAGAAGAGAGAGGAGAGGGAGATAGTAACTAACTGGGAAGAAAGAGGAGAGGGAGACAGTAGCTAACTGAGAAGAGAGAGGAGAGGAAGATAGTAACTAACTGAGAAGAGAGAGGAGAGGGAGATAGTAACTAACTGACAAGAGAGAGGAGAGGAAGATAGTAACTAACTGGGAAGAGAGTGGAGAGGAAGATAGTAACTAACTGAGAAGAGAGAGGAGAGGAAGATCGTAACTAACTGAGAAGAGAGAGGAGAGGGAGATAGTAACTAACTGAGAAGAGAGAGGAGAGGAAGATAGTAACTAACTGAGAAGAGAGAGGAGATGGAGATAGTAACTAACAGAGAAGAGAGAGGAGAGGAAGATAGTAACTAACTGAGAAGAGAGAGGAGAGGGAGATAGTAACTACCTGAGAAGAGTGATGAGAGGGAGATACTAACTAACGGAGAAGAGAGAGGAGAGGGAGATAGTAACTAACTGAGAAGAGAGAGGAGATGGAGATAGTAACTAACTGAGAAGGAGAGGAGATGGAGATAGCAACTAACAGAGAAGAGAGAGGAGAGGAAGATAGTAACTAACTGAGAAGAGAGAGGAGAGGAAGATAGTAACTAACTGAGAAGAGAGAGGAGATGGAGATAGTAACTAACTGAGAAGAGAGAGGAGAGGAAGATAGTAACTAACTGAGAAGAGAGAGGAGAGGGATATAGTAACTAACTGAGAAGAGAGAGAAGATGGAGATAGCAAATAACTGAGAAGAGAGAGGAGAAGAAGATAGTAACTAACTGAGAAGAGAGAGGAGAGGAAGATAGTAACTAACTGAGAAGAGAGAGGAGAGGAAGATAGTAACTAACTGAGAAGAGAGAGGAGAGGGAGATAGTAACTAACTGACAAGAGAGAGGAGAGGAAGATAGTAACTAACAGAGAAGAGAGAGGAGAGGAAGATAGTAACTGACTGAGAAGAGAGAGGAGAGGAAGATAGTAACTAACTGAGAAGAGAGAGGAGATGGAGATAGTAACTAACTGAGAAGAGAGAGGAGAGGAAGATAGTAACAAACTGAGAAGAGAGAGGAGAGGGATATAGTAACTAACTGAGAAGAGAGAGAAGATGGAGATAGCAAATAACTGAGAAGAGAGAGGAGAAGAAGATAGTAACTAACTGAGAAGAGAGAGGAGAGGAAGATAGTAACTAACTGAGAAGATAGAGGAGAGGAAGATAGTAACTAACTGAGAAGAGAGAGGAGAGGAAGATAGTAACTAACTGAGAAGAGAGAGGAGAGGAAGATAGTAACTAACTGAGAAGAAAGAGGAGATGGAGATAGTAACTAACTGAGAAGAGAGAGGAGATGGAGATAGTAACTAACTGAGAAGAGAGAGGAGATGGAGATAGTAACTAACTGAGAAGAGAGAGGAGAGGAAGATATTAACTAACTGAGAAGAGAGAGGAGAGGAAGATAGTAACTAACAGAGAAGAGAGAGGAGAGGAAGATAGTAACGAACTGAGAAGAGAGAGGAGAGGGAGATAGTAACTAACTGAGAAGAGAGAGGAGAGGAAGATAGTCACTAACTGGGAAGAGAGAGGAGAGGAAGATAGTAACTAACTGAGAAGAGAGAGGAGAGGGAGATAGTAACTAACTGGGAAGAAAGAGGACAGGGAGACAGTAGCTAACTGAGAAGAGAGAGGAGAGGAAGATAGTAACTAACTGAGAAGAGAGAGGAGAGGGAGATAGTAATTAACTGACAAGAGAGAGGAGAGGAAGATAGTAACTAACAGAGAAGAGAGAGGAGAGGAAGATAGTAACTAACTGAGAAGAGAGAGGAGAGGAAGATAGTAACTAACTGAGAAGAGAGAGGAGATGGAGATAGTAACTAACTGAGAAGAGAGAGGAGAGGAAGATAGTAACAAACTGAGAAGAGAGAGGAGAGGGATATAGTAACTAACTGAGAAGAGAGAGAAGATGGAGATAGCAAATAACTGAGAAGAGAGAGGAGAAGAAGATAGTAACTAACTGAGAAGAGAGAGGAGAGGAAGATAGTAACTAACTGAGAAGATAGAGGAGAGGAAGATAGTAACTAACTGAGAAGAGAGAGGAGAGGAAGATAGTAACTAACTGAGAAGAGAGAGGAGAGGAAGATAGTAACTAACTGAGAAGAGAGAGGAGAGGAAGATAGTAACTAACTGAGAAGAAAGAGGAGATGGAGATAGTAACTAACTGAGAAGAGAGAGGAGATGGAGATAGTAACTAACTGAGAAGAGAGAGGAGAGGAAGATAGTAACTAACTGAGAAGAGAGAGGAGAGGGAGATAGTAACTAATTGAGAAGAGAGAGGAGAGGAAGATAGTAACTAACTGAGAAGAGAGAGGAGATGGAGATAGTAACTAACTGAGAAGAGAGAGGAGAGGAAGATATTAACTAACTGAGAAGAGAGAGGAGAGGAAGATAGTAACTAACTGAGAAGAGAGAGGAGAGGAAGATAGTAACGAACTGAGAAGAGAGAGGAGAGGGAGATAGTAACTAACTGAGAAGAGAGAGGAGAGGAAGATAGTCACTAACTGGGAAGAGAGAGGAGAGGAAGATAGTAACTAACTGAGAAGAGAGAGGAGAGGGAGATAGTAACTAACTGGGAAGAAAGAGGAGAGGGAGACAGTAGCTAACTGAGAAGAGAGAGGAGAGGAAGATAGTAACTAACTGAGAAGAGAGAGGAGAGGGAGATAGTAACTAACTGACAAGAGAGAGGAGAGGAAGATAGTAACTAACTGGGAAGAGAGTGGAGAGGAAGATAGTAACTAACTGAGAAGAGAGAGGAGAGGAAGATCGTAACTAACTGAGAAGAGAGAGGAGAGGGAGATAGTAACTAACTGAGAAGAGAGAGGAGAGGAAGATAGTAACTAACTGAGAAGAGAGAGGAGATGGAGATAGTAACTAACAGAGAAGAGAGAGGAGAGGAAGATAGTAACTAACTGAGAAGAGAGAGGAGAGGGAGATAGTAACTACCTGAGAAGAGTGATGAGAGGGAGATACTAACTAACGGAGAAGAGAGAGGAGAGGGAGATAGTAACTAACTGAGAAGAGAGAGGAGATGGAGATAGTAACTAACTGAGAAGAGAGAGGAGATGGAGATAGCAACTAACAGAGAAGAGAGAGGAGAGGAAGATAGTAACTAACTGAGAAGAGAGAGGAGAGGAAGATAGTAACTAACTGAGAAGAGAGAGGAGATGGAGATAGTAACTAACTGAGAAGAGAGAGGAGAGGAAGATAGTAACTAACTGAGAAGAGAGAGGAGAGGGATATAGTAACTAACTGAGAAGAGAGAGAAGATGGAGATAGCAAATAACTGAGAAGAGAGAGGAGAAGAAGATAGTAACTAACTGAGAAGAGAGAGGAGAGGAAGATAGTAACTAACTGAGAAGAGAGAGGAGAGGAAGATAGTAACTAACTGAGAAGAGAGAGGAGAGGGAGATAGTAACTAACTGACAAGAGAGAGGAGAGGAAGATAGTAACTAACAGAGAAGAGAGAGGAGAGGAAGATAGTAACTGACTGAGAAGAGAGAGGAGAGGAAGATAGTAACTAACTGAGAAGAGAGAGGAGATGGAGATAGTAACTAACTGAGAAGAGAGAGGAGAGGAAGATAGTAACAAACTGAGAAGAGAGAGGAGAGGGATATAGTAACTAACTGAGAAGAGAGAGAAGATGGAGATAGCAAATAACTGAGAAGAGAGAGGAGAAGAAGATAGTAACTAACTGAGAAGAGAGAGGAGAGGAAGATAGTAACTAACTGAGAAGATAGAGGAGAGGAAGATAGTAACTAACTGAGAAGAGAGAGGAGAGGAAGATAGTAACTAACTGAGAAGAGAGAGGAGAGGAAGATAGTAACTAACTGAGAAGAAAGAGGAGATGGAGATAGTAACTAACTGAGAAGAGAGAGGAGATGGAGATAGTAACTAACTGAGAAGAGAGAGGAGAGGAAGATAGTAACTAACTGAGAAGAGAGAGGAGAGGGAGATAGTAACTAATTGAGAAGAGAGAGGAGAGGAAGATAGTAACTAACTGAGAAGAGAGAGGAGATGGAGATAGTAACTAACTGAGAAGAGAGAGGAGAGGAAGATATTAACTAACTGAGAAGAGAGAGGAGAGGAAGATAGTAACTAACTGAGAAGAGAGAGGAGAGGAAGTTAGTAACGAACTGAGAAGAGAGAGGAGAGGGAGATAGTAACTAACTGAGAAGAGAGAGGAGAGGAAGATAGTCACTAACTGGGAAGAGAGAGGAGAGGAAGATAGTAACTAACTGAGAAGAGAGAGGAGAGGGAGATAGTAACTAACTGGGAAGAAAGAGGAGAGGGAGACAGTAGCTAACTGAGAAGAGAGAGGAGAGGAAGATAGTAACTAACTGAGAAGAGAGAGGAGAGGGAGATAGTAACTAACTGACAAGAGAGAGGAGAGGAAGATAGTAACTAACTGGGAAGAGAGTGGAGAGGAAGATAGTAACTAACTGAGAAGAGAGAGGAGGGGAAGATCGTAACTAACTGAGAAGAGAGAGGAGAGGGAGATAGTAACTAACTGAGAAGAGAGAGGAGAGGAAGATAGTAACTAACTGAGAAGAGAGAGGAGATGGAGATAGTAACTAACAGAGAAGAGAGAGGAGAGGAAGATAGTAACTAACTGAGAAGAGAGAGGAGAGGGAGATAGTAACTACCTGAGAAGAGTGATGAGAGGGAGATACTAACTAACGGAGAAGAGAGAGGAGAGGGAGATAGTAACTAACTGAGAAGAGAGAGGAGATGGAGATAGTAACTAACTGAGAAGAGAGAGGAGATGGAGATAGCAACTAACAGAGAAGAGAGAGGAGAGGAAGATAGTAACTAACTGAGAAGAGAGAGGAGAGGAAGATAGTAACTAACTAAGAAGAGAGAGGAGATGGAGATAGTAACTAACTGAGAAGAGAGAGGAGAGGAAGACAGTAACTAACTGAGAAGAGAGAGGAGAGGGATATAGTAACTAACTGAGAAGAGAGAGAAGATGGAGATAGCAAATAACTGAGAAGAGAGAGGAGAAGAAGATAGTAACTAACTGAGAAGAGAGAGGAGAGGAAGATAGTAACTAACTGAGAAGAGAGAGGAGAGGAAGATAGTAACTAACTGAGAAGAGAGAGGAGAGGGAGATAGTAACTAACTGAGAAGAGAGAGGAGAGGAAGATAGTAACTAACTGAGAAGAAAGAGGAGATGGAGATAGTAACTAACTGAGAAGAGAGAGGAGAGGAAGATAGTAACTAACTGAGAAGAGAGAGGAGAGGGAGATAGTACCTACCTGAGAAGAGTGATGAGAGGGAGATACTAACTAACGGAGAAGAGAGAGGAGAGGGAGATAGTAACTAACTGAGAAGAGAGAGGAGAGGAAGATCGTAACTAACTGAGAAGAGAGAGGAGATGGAGATAGTAACTAACAGAGAAGAGAGAGGAGAGGAAGATAGTAACTAACTGAGAAGAGAGAGGAGAGGAAGATAGTAACTAACTGAGAAGAGAGAGGAGATGGAGATAGTAACTAACTGAGAAGAGAGAGGAGAGGAAGATAGTAACAAACTGAGAAGAGAGAGGAGAGGGATATAGTAACTAACTGAGAAGAGAGAGGAGATGGAGATAGCAAATAACTGAGAAGAGAGAGGAGAAGAAGATAGTAACTAACTGAGAAGAGAGAGGAGAGGAAGATAGTAACTAACTGAGAAGAGAGAGGAGAGGAAGATAGTAACTAACTGAGAAGAAAGAGGAGATGGAGATAGTAACTAACTGAGAAGAGAGAGGAGATGGAGATAGTAACTAACTGAGAAGAGAGAGGAGAGGAAGATAGTAACTAACTGAGAAGAGAGAGGAGAGGGAGATAGTAACTAACTGAGAAGAGAGAGGAGAGGAAGATAGTAACTAACTGAGAAGAGAGAGGAGATGGAGATAGTAACTAACTGAGAAGAGAGAGGAGAGGAAGATATTTACTAACTGAGAAGAGAGAGGAGAGGAAGATAGTAACTAACTGAGAAGAGAGAGGAGAGGAAGATAGTAACGAACTGAGAAGAGAGAGGAGAGGGAGATAGTAACTAACTGAGAAGAGAGAGGAGAGGAAGATAGTCACTAACTGGGAAGAGAGAGGAGAGGAAGATAGTAACTAACTGAGAAGAGAGAGGAGAGGGAGATAGTAACTAACTGGGAAGAAAGAGGAGAGGGAGACAGTAGCTAACTGAGAAGAGAGAGGAGAGGAAGATAGTAACTAACTGAGAAGAGAGAGGAGAGGGAGATAGTAACTAACTGACAAGAGAGAGGAGAGGAAGATAGTAACTAACAGAGAAGAGAGAGGAGAGGAAGATAGTAACTAACTGAGAAGAGAGAGGAGAGGAAGATAGTAACTAACTGAGAAGAGAGAGGAGATGGAGATAGTAACTAACTGAGAAGAGAGAGGAGAGGAAGATAGTAACAAACTGAGAAGAGAGAGGAGAGGGATATAGTAACTAACTGAGAAGAGAGAGAAGATGGAGATAGCAAATACCTGAGAAGAGAGAGGAGAAGAAGATAGTAACTAACTGAGAAGAGAGAGGAGAGGAAGATAGTAACTAACTGAGAAGATAGAGGAGAGGAAGATAGTAACTAACTGAGAAGAGAGAGGAGAGGAAGATAGTAACTAACTGAGAAGAGAGAGGAGAGGAAGATAGTAACTAACTGAGAAGAAAGAGGAGATGGAGATAGTAACTAACTGAGAAGAGAGAGGAGATGGAGATAGTAACTAACTGAGAAGAGAGAGGAGAGGAAGATAGTAACTAACTGAGAAGAGAGAGGAGAGGGAGATAGTAACTAATTGAGAAGAGAGAGGAGAGGAAGATAGTAACTAACTGAGAAGAGAGAGGAGATGGAGATAGTAACTAACTGAGAAGAGAGAGGAGAGGAAGATATTAACTAACTGAGAAGAGAGAGGAGAGGAAGATAGTAACTAACTGAGAAGAGAGAGGAGAGGAAGATAGTAACGAACTGAGAAGAGAGAGGAGAGGGAGATAGTAACTAACTGAGAAGAGAGAGGAGAGGAAGATAGTCACTAACTGGGAAGAGAGAGGAGAGGAAGATAGTAACTAACTGAGAAGAGAGAGGAGAGGGAGATAGTAACTAACTGGGAAGAAAGAGGAGAGGGAGACAGTAGCTAACTGAGAAGAGAGAGGAGAGGAAGATAGTAACTAACTGAGAAGAGAGAGGAGAGGGAGATAGTAACTAACTGACAAGAGAGAGGAGAGGAAGATAGTAACTAACTGGGAAGAGAGTGGAGAGGAAGATAGTAACTAACTGAGAAGAGAGAGGAGAGGAAGATCGTAACTAACTGAGAAGAGAGAGGAGAGGGAGATAGTAACTAACTGAGAAGAGAGAGGAGAGGAAGATAGTAACTAACTGAGAAGAGAGAGGAGATGGAGATAGTAACTAACAGAGAAGAGAGAGGAGAGGAAGATAGTAACTAACTGAGAAGAGAGAGGAGAGGGAGATAGTACCTACCTGAGAAGAGTGATGAGAGGGAGATACTAACTAATGGCGAAGAGAGAGGAGAGGGAGATAGTAACTAACTGAGAAGAGAGAGGAGATGGAGATAGTAACTAACTGAGAAGAGAGAGGAGATGGAGATAGCAACTAACAGAGAAGAGAGAGGAGAGGAAGATAGTAACTAACTGAGAAGAGAGAGGAGAGGAAGATAGTAACTAACTGAGAAGAGAGAGGAGATGGAGATAGTAACTAACTGAGAAGAGAGAGGAGAGGAAGATAGTAACTAACTGAGAAGAGAGAGGAGAGGGATATAGTAACTAACTGAGAAGAGATAGAAGATGTAGATAGCAAATAACTGAGAAGAGAGAGGAGAAGAAGATAGTAACTAACTGAGAAGAGAGAGGAGAGGAAGATAGTAACTAACTGAGAAGAGAGAGGAGAGGGAGATAGTAACTAACTGAGAAGAGAGAGGAGAGGAAGATAGTAACTAACTGAGAAGAAAGAGGAGATGGAGATAGTAACTAACTGAGAAGAGAGAGGCGAGGGAGATAGTAACTAACTGAGAAGAGAGAGGAGAGGGAGATAGTAACTAACTGAGAAGAGAGAGGAGAGGGAGATAGTAACTAACTGAGAAGAGAGAGGAGAGGAAGATAGTAACTAACTGAGAAGAGAGAGGAGATGGAGATAGTAACTAACTGAGAAGAGAGAGGAGAGGAAGATATTAACTAACTGAGAAGAGAGAGGAGAGGGAGATAGTAACTAACTGAGAAGAGAGAGGAGAGGAAGATAGTATCTAACTGAGAAGAGAGAGGAGATGGAGATAGTAACTAACTGAGAAGAGAGAGGAGAGGCAGATATTAACTAACTGAGAAGAGAGAGGAGAGGAAGATATTAACTAACTGAGAAGAGAGAGGAGAGGAAGGTAGTAACTAACAGAGAAGAGAGAGGAGATGGAGATAGTAACTAACTGAGAAGAGAGAGGAGAGGAAGATAGTAACTAACTGAGAAGAGAGAGGAGAGGGAGATAGTAACTAACTGAGAAGAGAGAGGAGAGGAAGATAGTAACTAACTGAGAAGAGAGAGGAGATGGAGATAGTAACTAACAGAGAAGAGAGAGGAGAGGAATATAGTAACTAACTGAGAAGAGAGAGGAGAGGGAGATAGTACCTACCTGAGAAGAGTGATGAGAGGGAGATACTAACTAACGGAGAAGAGAGAGGAGAGGGAGATAGTAACTAACTGAGAAGAGAGAGGAGAGGAAGATCGTAACTAACTGAGAAGAGAGAGGAGATGGAGATAGTAACTAACAGAGAAGAGAGAGGAGAGGAAGATAGTAACTAACTGAGAAGAGAGAGAAGAGGAAGATAGTAACTAACAGAGAAGAGAGAGGAGATGGAGATAGTAACTAACTGAGAAGAGAGAGGAGAGGAAGATAGTAACTAACTGAGAAGAGAGAGGAGAGGGATATAGTAACTAACTGAGAAGAGAGAGAAGATGGAGATAGCAAATAACTGAGAAGAGAGAGGAGAAGAAGATAGTAACTAACTGAGAAGAGAGAGGAGAGGAAGATAGTAACTAACTGAGAAGAAAGAGGAGATGGAGATAGTAACTAACTGAGAAGAGAGAGGAGAGGGAGATAGTAACTAACTGAGAAGAGAGAGGAGAGGGAGATAGTAACTAACTGAGAAGAGAGAGGAGAGGGAGATAGTAACTAACTGAGAAGAGAGAGGAGAGGAAGATATTAACTAACTGAGAAGAGAGAGGAGAGGAAGATAGTAACTAACAGAGAAGAGAGAGGAGATGGAGATAGTAACTAACTGAGAAGAGAGGGGAGAGGAAGATAGTAACTAACTGAGAAGAGAGAGGAGAGGAAGATAGTAACTAACAGAGAAGAGAGAGGAGATGGAGATAGTAACTAACTGAGAAGAGAGAGGAGAGGAAGATAGTAACTAACTGAGAAGAGAGAGGAGAGGGAGATAGTAACTAACTGAGAAGAGAGAGGAGAGGAAGATAGTATCTAACTGAGAAGAGAGAGGAGATGTATATAGTAACTAACTGAGAAGAGAGAGGAGAGGAAGATATTAACTAACTGAGAAGAGAGAGGAGAGGAAGATATTAACTAACTGAGAAGAGAGAGGAGAGGAAGATAGTAACTAACAGAGAAGAGAGAGGAGATGGAGATAGTAACTAACTGAGAAGAGAGAGGAGAGGAAGATAGTAACTAACTGAGAAGAGAGAGGAGAGGAAGATAGTAACTAACTGAGAAGAGAGAGGAGATGGAGATAGTAACTAACAGAGAAGAGAGAGGAGAGGAAGATAGTAACTAACTGAGAAGAGAGAGGAGAGGGAGATAGTACCTACCTGAGAAGAGTGATGAGAGGGAGATACTAACTAACGGAGTAGAGAGAGGAGAGGGAGATAGTAACTAACTGAGAAGAGAGAGGAGAGGAAGATCGTAACTAACTGAGAAGAGAGAGGAGATGGAGATAGTAACTAACAGAGAAGAGAGAGGAGAGGAAGATAGTAACTAACTGAGAAGAGAGAGGAGAGGAAGATAGTAACTAACTGAGAGGAGAGAGGAGATGGAGATAGTAACTAACTGAGAAGAGAGAGGAGAGGAAGATAGTAACTAACTGAGAAGAGAGAGGAGAGGGATATAGTAACTAACTGAGAAGGGAGAGAAGATGGAGATAGCAAATAACTGAGAAGAGAGAGGAGAAGAAGATAGTAACTAACTGAGAAGAGAGAGGAGAGGAAGATAGTAACTAACTGAGAAGAGAGAGGAGAGGAAGATAGTAACTAACAGAGAAGAGAGAGGAGAGGGAGATAGTAACTAACTGAGAAGAGAGAGGAGAGGAAGATAGTAACTAACTGAGAAGAAAGAGGAGATGGAGATAGTAACTAACTGAGAAGAGAGAGGAGAGGAATATATTAACTAACTGAGAAGAGAGAGGAGAGGAAGATAGTAACTAACTGAGAAGAGAGAGGAGAGGAAGATAGTAACGAACTGAGAAGAGAGAGGAGAGGGAGATAGTAACTAACTGGGAAGAGAGAGGAGAGGGAGATAGTAACATACTGAGAAGAGGGAGGAGAGGGAGATAGTAACTAACTGAGAAGAGAGAGGAGAGGGAGATAGTAATTAACAGAGAAGAGAGGAGTGGGAGATAGTAACTAACTGAGAAGAGAGAGGAGAGGGAGATAGTAACTAACTGAGAAGAGAGAGGAGAGGAAGATAGTAACTAACTGAGAAGAGAAAGGAGAGGGAGATAGTAACTAACTGAGAAGAGAGAGGTGAGGAAGATAGTAACTAACTGAGAAGAGAGAGGAGATGAAGATAGTAAGTAACTGAGAAGAGAGAGGAGAGGAAGATAGTAACTAACTGAGAAGAGAGAGGAGAGGGAGATAGTAACTAACTGAGAATAGAGAGGAGAGGGAGATCGTAACAAACTGAGAAGAGAGATGGGACGGAGATAGTAACTAACTGAGAAGAGAGAGGAGAGGGAGATAGTAACTAACTGAGAAGACAGAGGAGAGGGAGATAGTAACTAACTGAGAAGAGAGAGGAGAGGAAGATAGTAACTAACTGAGAAGGGAGAGGAGAGGAAGACAGTAACTAACGGGGAAGAGAGAGGAGAGGAAGATAGTAACTAACTGAGAAGAGAGAGGAGAGGAAGATAGTAACTAAATAAGAAGAGAGAGGAGAGGGAGATAGTAACTAACTGAGAAGAGAGAGGAGAGGGAGATAGTAACTAACTGAAAAGAGAGAGGAGAGGGAGATAGTAACTAACTGAGAAGAGAGATGAGAGGAAGATAGTAACTAACTGAGAAGAGACAGGAGAGGGAGATAGTAACTAACTGAGAAGAGAGAGGAGAGGAAGATAGTAAGTAACTGAGAAGAGAGAGGAGATGGAGATTGTAACTAACTGAGAAGAGAGAGGAGAGAAAGATAGTAACTAATTGAGAAGAGAGAGGAGAGGAAGACAGTAACTAACTGAGAAGAGAGAGGAGAGGAAGGTAGTAACTACCTGAGAAGAGAGAGGAGAGGGAGATAGGAACTAACTGGGAAGAGAGAGGAGAGGGAGACAGTAACTAACTGAGAAGAGAGAGGAGAGGGAGATAGTAACTAACTGGGAAGAGAGTGGAGAGGAAGATAGTAACTAACTGAGAAGAGAGAGGAGAGGAAGAGAGTAACTAACTGAGAAGAGAGAGGAGAGGGAGATAGTAACTAACTGAGAAGAGAGAGGAGAGGGAGATAGTAACTAACTGAGAAGAGAGAGGAGAGGAAGATAGTCACTAACTGGGAAGAGAGAGGAGAGGAAGATAGTAACTAACTGAGAAGAGAGAGGAGAGGGAGATAGTAACTAACTGAGAAGAGAGAGGAGAGGGAGACAGTAGCTAACTGAGAAGAGAGAGGAGAGGAAGATAGTAACTAACTGAGAAGAGAGAGGAGAGGGAGATAGTAACTAACTGACAAGAGAGAGGAGAGGAAGATAGTAACTAACTGGGAAGAGAGTGGAGAGGAAGATAGTAACTAACTGAGAAGAGAGAGGAGAGGAAGATCGTAACTAACTGAGAAGAGAGAGGAGAGGGAGATAGTAACTAACTGAGAAGAGAGAGGAGAGGAAGATAGTAACTAACTGAGAAGAGAGAGGAGATGGAGATAGTAACTAACAGAGAAGAGAGAGGAGAGGAAGATAGTAACTAACTGAGAAGAGAGAGGAGAGGGAGATAGTACCTACCTGAGAAGAGTCATGAGAGGGAGATACTAACTAACGGAGAAGAGAGAGGAGAGGGAGATAGTAACTAACTGAGAAGAGAGAGGAGAGGAAGATCGTAACTAACTGAGAAGAGAGAGGAGATGGAGATAGTAACTAACAGAGAAGAGAGAGGAGAGGAAGATAGTAACTAACTGAGAAGAGAGAGGAGAGGAAGATAGTAACTAACTGAGAAGAGAGAGGAGATGGAGATAGTAACTAACTGAGAAGAGAGAGGAGAGGAAGATAGTAACAAACTGAGAAGAGAGAGGAGAGGGATATAGTAACTAACTGAGAAGAGAGAGAAGATGGAGATAGCAAATAACTGAGAAGAGAGAGGAGAAGAAGATAGTAACTAACTGAGAAGAGAGAGGAGAGGAAGATAGTAACTAACTGAGAAGAGAGAGGAGAGGAAGATAGTAACTAACTGAGAAGAGAGAGGAGAGGAAGATAGTAACTAACTGAGAAGAGAGAGGAGAGGAAGATAGTAACTAACTGAGAAGAAAGAGGAGATGGAGATAGTAACTAACTGAGAAGAGAGAGGAGATGGAGATAGTAACTAACTGAGAAGAGAGAGGAGAGGAAGACAGTAACTAACTGAGAAGAGAGAGGAGAGGGAGATAGTAACTAACTGAGAAGAGAGAGGCGAAGAAGATAGTAACTAACTGAGAAGAGAGAGGAGATGGAGATAGTAACTAACTGAGAAGAGAGAGGAGAGGAAGATATTAACTAACTGAGAAGAGAGAGGAGAGGAAGATAGGAACTAACTGAGAAGAGAGAGGAGAGGAAGATAGTAACGAACTGAGAAGAGAGAGGAGAGGGAGATAGTAACTAACTGAGCAGAGAGAGGAGAGGAAGATAGTCACTAACTGGGAAGAGAGAGGAGAGGAAGATCGTAACTAACTGAGAAGAGAGAGGAGAGGGAGATAGTAACTAACTGGGAAGAAAGAGGAGAGGGAGACAGTAGCTAACTGAGAAGAGAGAGGAGAGGAAGATAGTAACTAACTAAGAGAGAGGAGAGGGAGATAGTAACTAACTGACAAGAGAGAGGAGAGGAAGATAGTAACTAACTGGGAAGAGAGTGGAGAGGAAGATAGTAACTAACTGAGAAGAGAGAGGAGAGGAAGATCGTAACTAACTGAGAAGAGAGAGGAGAGGGAGATAGTAACTAACTGAGAAGAGAGAGGAGAGGAAGATAGTAACTAACTGAGAAGAGAGAGGAGATGGAGATAGTAACTAACAGAGAAGAGAGAGGAGAGGAAGATAGTAACTAACTGAGAAGAGAGAGGAGAGGGAGATAGTACCTACCTGAGAAGAGTGATGAGAGGGAGATACTAACTAACGGAGAAGAGAGAGGAGAGGGAGATAGTAACTAACTGAGAAGAGAGAGGAGATGGAGATAGTAACTAACTGAGAAGAGAGAGGAGATGGAGATAGCAACTAACAGAGAAGAGAGTTTAGTTTAGTTTAGAGATACAGCACTGAAACAGGCCCTTCGGCCCACCGAGTCTGTGCCGACCATCAACCACCCGTTTACACTAATCCTACACTAATCCCATATTCCTATCACATCCCCACCTATCCCTATATATTTCCCTACCACCTACCTATACTAGGGGCAATTTCTAATGGCCAATTTACCTATCAACCTGCAAGTCTTTTGGCATGTGGGAGGAAACCGGAGCACCCGGAGGAAACCCACGCAGACACAGGGAGAACTTGCAAACTCCACACAGGCAGTACCCGGAATTGAACCCGGGTCGCTGGAGCTGTGAGGCTACGGTGCTAACCACTGCGCCACTGTGCACTGTGCACTGAGGAGAGGAAGATAGTAACTAACTGAGAAGACAGAGGAGAGGAAGATAGTAACTGACTGAGAAGAGAGAGGAGATGGAGATAGTAACTAACTGAGAAGAGAGAGGAGAGGAAGATAGTAACTAACTGAGAAGAGAGAGGAGAGGGATATAGTAACTAACTGAGAAGAGAGAGAAGATGGAGATAGCAAATAACTGAGAAGAGAGAGGAGAAGAAGATAGTAACTAACTGAGAAGAGAGAGGAGAGGAAGACAGTAACTAACTGAGAAGAGAGAGGAGAGGAAGATAGTAATTAACTGAGAAGAGAGAGGAGAGGGAGATAGTAACTAAACTGAGAAGAGAGAGGAGAGGAAGATAGTAACTAACTGAGAAGAAAGAGGAGATGGAGATAGTAACTAACTGAGAAGAGAGAGGAGAGGGAGATAGTAACTAACTGAGAAGAGAGAGGAGAGGGAGATAGTAACTAACTGAGAAGAGAGAGGAGAGGGAGATAGTAACTAAATGAGAAGAGAGAGGAGAGGAAGATAGTAACTAACTGAGAAGAGAGAGGAGATGGAGATAGTAACTAACTGAGAAGAGAGAGGAGAGGAAGATATTAACTAACTGAGAAGAGAGAGGAGAGGAAGATAGTAACTAACAGAGAAGAGAGAGGAGATAGAGATCGGAACTAACTGAGAAGAGAGAGGAGAGGAAGATAGTAACTAACTGAGAAGAGAGAGGAGAGGGAGATAGTAACTAACTGAGAAGAGAGAGGAGAGGAAGATAGTATCTAACTGAGAAGAGAGAGGAGATGGAGATAGTAACTAACTGAGAAGAGAGAGGAGAGGCAGATATTAACTAACTGAGAAGAGAGAGGAGAGGAAGATATTAACTAACTGAGAAGAGAGAGGAGAGGAAGATAGTAACTAACAGAGAAGAGAGAGGAGATGGAGATAGTAACTAACTGAGAAGAGAGAGGAGAGGAAGATAGTAACTAACTGAGAAGAGAGAGGAGAGGGAGATAGTAACTAACTGAGAAGAGAGAGGAGAGGAAGATAGTAACTAACTGAGAAGAGAGAGGAGATGGAGATAGTAACTAACAGAGAAGAGAGAGGAGAGGAATATAGTAACTAACTGAGAAGAGAGAGGAGAGGGAGATAGTACCTACCTGAGAAGAGTGATGAGAGGGAGATACTAACTAACGGAGAAGAGAGAGGAGAGGGAGATAGTAACTAACTGAGAAGAGAGAGGAGAGGAAGATCGTAACTAACTGAGAAGAGAGAGGAGATGGAGATAGTAACTAACAGAGAAGAGAGAGGAGAGGAAGATAGTAACTAACTGAGAAGAGAGAGGAGAGGAAGATAGTAATTAACTGAGAAGAGAGAGGAGATGGAGATAGTAACTAACTGAGAAGAGAGAGGAGAGGAAGATAGTAACTAACTGAGAAGAGAGAGGAGAGGGATATAGTAACTAACTGAGAAGAGAGAGAAGATGGAGATAGCAAATAACTGAGAAGAGAGAGGAGAAGAAGATAGTAACTAACTGAGAAGAGAGAGGAGAGGAAGATAGTAACTAACTGAGAAGAGAGAGGAGAGGAAGATAGTAACTAACTGAGAAGAGAGAGGAGAGGGAGATAGTAACTAACTGAGAAGAGAGAGGAGAGGAAGATAGTAACTACCTGAGAAGAAAGAGGAGATGGAAATAGTAACTAACTGAGAAGAGAGAGGAGAGGGAGATAGTAACTAACTGAGAAGAGAGAGGAGAGGGAGATAGTAACTAACTGAGAAGAGAGAGGAGAGGAAGATAGTAACTAACTGAGAAGAGAGAGGAGATGGAGATAGTAACTAACAGAGAAGAGAGAGGAGAGGAATATAGTAACTAACTGAGAAGAAAGAGGAGATGGAAATAGTAACTAACTGAGAAGAGAGAGGAGAGGGAGATAGTAACTAACTGAGAAGAGAGAGGAGAGGGAGATAGTAACTAACTGAGAAGAGAGAGGAGAGGAAGATAGTAACTAACTGAGAAGAGAGAGGAGATGGAGATAGTAACTAACAGAGAAGAGAGAGGAGAGGAATATAGTAACTAACTGAGAAGAGAGAGGAGAGGAAGATAGTAACTAACTGAGAAGAGAGAGGAGAGGGATATAGTAACCAACTGAGAAGAGAGAGAAGATGGAGATAGCAAATAACTGAGAAGAGAGAGGAGAAGAAGATAGTAACTAACTGAGAAGAGAGAGGAGAGGAAGATAGTAACTAACTGAGAAGAGAGAGGAGAGGAAGATAGTAACTAACTGAGAAGAGAGAGGAGAGGGAGATAGTAACTAACTGAGAAGAGAGAGGAGAGGAAGATAGTAACTAACTGAGAAGAAAGAGGAGATGGAGATAGTAACTAACTGAGAAGAGAGAGGAGAGGGAGATAGTAACTAACTGAGAAGAGAGAGGAGAGGGAGATAGTAACTAACTGAGAAGAGAGAGGAGAGGAAGATAGTAACTAACTGAGAAGAGAGAGGAGATGGAGATAGTAACTAACTGAGAAGAGAGAGGAGAGGAAGATAGTAACTAACTGAGAAGAGAGAGGAGAGGGATATAGTAACTAACTGAGAAGAGAGAGAAGATGGAGATAGCAAATAACTGAGAAGAGAGAGGAGAAGAAGATAGTAACTAACTGAGAAGAGAGAGGAGAGGAAGATAGTAACTAACTGAGAAGAGAGAGGAGAGGAAGATAGTAACTAACTGAGAAGAGAGAGGAGAGGGAGATAGTAACTAACTGAGAAGAGAGAGGAGAGGAAGATAGTAACTAACTGAGAAGAAAGAGGAGATGGAGATAGTAACTAACTGAGAAGAGAGAGGAGAGGGAGATAGTAACTAACTGAGAAGAGAGAGGAGAGGGAGATAGTAACTAACTGAGAAGAGAGAGGAGAGGGAGATAGTAACTGAGAAGAGAGAGGAGAGGAAGATAGTAACAAACTGAGAAGAGAGAGGAGATGGAGATAGTAACTAACTGAGAAGAGAGAGGAGAGGAAGATATTAACTAACTGAGAAGAGAGAGGAGAGGAAGATAGTAACTAACTGAGAAGAAAGAGGAGATGGAGATAGTAACTAACTGAGAAGAGAGAGGAGAGGGAGATAGTAACTAACTGAGAAGAGAGAGGAGAGGGAGATAGTAACTAACTGAGAAGAGAGAGGAGAGGGAGATAGTAACTGAGAAGAGAGAGGAGAGGAAGATAGTAACAAACTGAGAAGAGAGAGGAGATGGAGATAGTAACTAACTGAGAAGAGAGAGGAGAGGAAGATATTAACTAACTGAGAAGAGAGAGGAGAGGAAGATATTAACTAACTGAGAAGAGAGAGGAGAGGAAGATAGTAACTAACAGAGAAGAGAGAGGAGATGGAGATAGTAACTAACTGAGAAGAGAGAGGAGAGGAAGATAGTAACTAACTGAGAATAGAGAGGAGAGGGAGATAGTAACTAACTGAGAAGAGAGAGGAGAGGAAGATAGTAACTAACTGAGAAGAGAGAGGAGATGGAGATAGTAACTAACTGAGAAGAGAGAGGAGAGGAAGATATTAACTAACTGAGAAGAGAGAAGAGTGGAAGATAGTAACTAACTGAGAAGAGAGAGGAGAGGAAGATAGTAACGAACTGAGAAGAGAGAGGAGAGGGAGATAGTAACTAACTGAGAAGAGAGAGGAGAGGAAGATAGTCACTAACTGGGAAGAGAGAGGAGAGGAAGATAGTAACTAACTGAGAAGGGAGAGGAGAGGGAGATAGTAACTAACTGGGAAGAGAGAGGAGAGGGAGACAGTAGCTAACTGAGAAGAGAGAGGAGAGGAAGATAGTAACTAACTGAGAAGAGAGAGGAGAGGGAGATAGTAACTAACTGACAAGAGAGAGGAGAGGAAGATAGTAACTAACTGGGAAGAGAGTGGAGAGGAAGATAGTAACTAACTGAGAAGAGAGAAGAGAGGAAGATCGTAACTAACTGAGAAGAGAGAGGAGAGGGAGATAGTAACTAACTGAGAAGAGAGAGGAGAGGAAGATAGTAACTAACTGAGAAGAGAGAGGAGATGGAGATAGTAACTAACAGAGAAGAGAGAGGAGAGGAAGATAGTAACTAACTGAGAAGAGAAAGGAGAGGGAGATAGTACCTACCTGAGAAGAGTGATGAGAGGGAGATACTAAATAACGGAGAAGAGAGAGGAGAGGGAGATAGTAACTAACTGAGAAGAGAGAGGAGATGGAGATAGCAACTAACAGAGAAGAGAGAGGAGAGGAAGATAGTAACTAACTGAGAAGAGAGAGGAGAGGAAGATAGTAACTAACTGAGAAGAGAGAGGAGATGGACATAGTAACTAACTGAGAAGAGAGAGGAGAGGAAGATAGTAACTAACTGAGAAGAGAGAGGAGAGGGATATAGTAACTAACTGAGAAGAGAGAGAAGATGGAGATAGCAAATAACTGAGAAGAGAGAGGAGAAGAAGATAGTAACTAACTGAGAAGAGAGAGGAGAGGAAGATAGTAACTAACTGACAAGAGAGAGGAGAGGAAGATAGTAACTAACTGAGAAGAGAGAGGAGAGGGAGATAGTAACTAACTGAGAAGAGAGAGGAGAGGAAGATAGTAACTAACTGAGAAGAAAGAGGAGATGGAGATAGTAACTAACTGAGAAGAGAGAGGAGAGGGAGATAATAACTAACTGAGAAGAGAGAGGAGAGGGAGATAGTAACTAACTGAGAAGAGAGAGGAGAGGGAGATAGTAACTAACTGAGAAGAGAGAGGAGAGGAATATAGTAACAAACTGAGAAGAGAGAGGCGATGGAGATAGTAACTAACTGAGAAGAGAGAGGAGAGGAAGATATTAACTAACTGAGAAGAGAGAGGAGAGGAAGATAGTAACTAACAGAGAAGAGAGAGGAGATGGAGATAGTAACTAACTGAGAAGAGAGAGGAGAGGAAGATAGTAACTAACTGAGAAGAGAGAGGAGAGGGAGATAGTAACTAACTGAGAAGAGAGAGGAGAGGAAGATAGTAACTAACTGAGAAGAGAGAGGAGATGGAGATAGTAACTAACTGAGAAGAGAGAGGAGAGGAAGATAGTAACTAACTGAGAAGACAGAGGAGAGGGATATAGTAACTAACTGAGAAGAGAGAGAAGATGGAGATAGCAAATAACTGAGAAGAGAGAGGAGAAGAAGATAGTAACTAACTGAGAAGAGAGAGGAGAGGAAGATAGTAACTAACTGAGAAGAGAGAGGAGAGGAAGATAGTAACTAACTGAGAAGAGAGAGGAGAGGGAGATAGTAACTAAACTGAGAAGAGAGAGGAGAGGAAGATAGTAACTAACTGAGAAGAAAGAGGAGATGGAGATAGTAACTAACTGAGAAGAGAGAGGAGAGGGAGATAGTAACTAACTGAGAAGAGAGAGGAGAGGGAGATAGTAACTAACTGAGAAGAGAGAGGAGAGGGAGATAGTAACTAACTGAGAAGAGAGGGGAGAGGAAGATAGTAACTAACTGAGAAGAGAGAGGAGATGGAGATAGTAACTAACTGAGAAGAGAGAGGAGAGGAAGATATTAACTAACTGAGAAGAGAGAGGAGAGGAAGATAGTAACTAACAGAGAAGAGAGAGGAGATGGAGATAGGAACTAACTGAGAAGAGAGAGGAGAGGAAGATAGTAACTAACTGAGAAGAGAGAGGAGAGGGAGATAGTAACTAACTGAGAAGAGAGAGGAGAGGAAGATAGTATCTAACTGAGAAGAGAGAGGAGATGGAGATAGTAACTAACTGAGAAGAGAGAGGAGAGGAAGATATTAACTAACTGAGAAGAGAGAGGAGAGGAAGATATTAACTAACTGAGAACAGAGAGGAGAGGAAGATAGTTACTAACAGAGAAGAGAGAGGAGATGGAGATAGTAACTAACTGAGAAGAGAGAGGAGAGGGAGATAGTAACTAACTGAGAAGAGAGAGGAGAGGAAGATAGTAACTAACTGAGAAGAGAGAGGAGATGGAGATAGTAACTAACAGAGAAGAGAGAGGAGAGGAATATAGTAACTAACTGAGAAGAGAGAGGAGAGGGAGATAGTACCTACCTGAGAAGAGTGATGAGAGGGAGATACTAACTAACGGAGAAGAGAGAGGAGAGGGAGATAGTAACTAACTGAGAAGAGAGAGGAAAGGAAGATCGTAACTAACTGAGAAGAGAGAGGAGATGGAGATAGTAACTAACAGAGAAGAGAGAGGAGAGGAAGATAGTAACTAACTGAGAAGAGAGAGGAGAGGAAGATAGTAACTAACTGAGAAGAGAGAGGAGATGGAGATAGTAACTAACTGAGAAGAGAGAGGAGAGGAAGATAGTAACTAACTGAGAAGAGAGAGGAGAGGGATATAGTAACTAACTGAGAAGAGAGAGAAGATGGAGATAGCAAATAACTGAGAAGAGAGAGGAGAAGAAGATAGTAACTAACTGAGAAGAGAGAGGAGAGGAAGATAGTAACTAACTGAGAAGAGAGAGGAGAGGAAAATAGTAACTAACTGAGAAGAGAGAGGAGAGGGAGATAGTAACTAACTGAGAAGAGAGAGGAGAGGAAGATAGTAACTAACTGAGAAGAAAGAGGAGATGGAGATAGTAACTAACTGAGAAGAGAGAGGAGAGGGAGATACTAACTAACTGAGAAGAGAGAGGAGAGGGAGATAGTAACTAACTGAGAAGAGAGAGGAGAGGGAGATAGTAACTGAGAAGAGAGAGGAGAGGAAGATATTAACTAACTGAGAAGAGAGAGGAGAGGAAGATAGTAACTAACAGAGAAGAGAGAGGAGATGGAGATAGTAACTAACTGAGAAGAGAGAGGAGAGGAAGATAGTAACTAACTGAGAAGAGAGAGGAGAGGGAGATAGTAACTAACTGAGAAGAGAGAGGAGAGGAAGATAGTATCTAACTGAGAAGAGAGAGGAGATGGAGATAGTAACTAACTGAGAAGAGAGAGGAGAGGAAGATATTAACTAACTGAGAAGAGAGAGGAGAGGAAGATATTAACTAACTGAGAAGAGAGAGGAGAGGAAGATAGTAACTAACAGAGAAGAGAGAGGAGATGGAGATAGTAACTAACTGAGAAGAGAGAGGAGAGGAAGATAGTAACTAACTGAGAAGAGAGAGGAGATGGAGATAGTAACTAACAGAGAAGAGAGAGGAGAGGAATCTAGTAACTAACTGAGAAGAGAGAGGAGAGGGAGATAGTACCTACCTGAGAAGAGTGATGAGAGGGAGATACTAACTAACGGAGAAGAGAGAGGAGAGGGAGATAGTAACTAACTGAGAAGAGAGAGGAGAGGAAGATCGTAACTAACTGAGAAGAGAGAGGAGATGGAGATAGTAACTAACAGAGAAGAGAGAGGAGAGGAAGATAGTAACTAACTGAGAAGAGAGAGGAGAGGAAGATAGTAACTAACTGAGAAGAGAGAGGAGATGGAGATAGTAACTAACTGAGAAGAGAGAGGAGAGGAAGATAGTAACTAACTGAGAAGAGATAGGAGAGGGATATAGTAACTAACTGAGAAGAGAGAGAAGATGGAGATAGAAAATAACTGAGAAGAGAGAGGAGAAGAAGATAGTAACTAACTGAGAAGAGAGAGGAGAGGAAGATAGTAACTAACTGAGAAGAGAGAGGAGAGGAAGATAGTAACTAACTGAGAAGAGAGAGGAGAGGGAGCTAGTAACTAACTGAGAAGAGAGAGGAGAGGAAGATAGTAACTAACTGAGAAGAAAGAGGAGATGGAGATAGTAACTAACTGAGAAGAGAGAGGAGAGGGAGATACTAACTAACTGAGAAGAGAGAGGAGAGGGAGATAGTAACTAACTGAGAAGAGAGAGGAGAGGGAGATAGTAACTGAGAAGAGAGAGGAGAGGAAGATATTAACTAACTGAGAAGAGAGAGGAGAGGAAGATAGTAACTAACAGAGAAGAGAGAGGAGATGGAGATAGTAACTAACTGAGAAGAGAGAGGAGAGGAAGATAGTAACTAACTGAGAAGAGAGAGGAGAGGGAGATAGTAACTAACTGAGAAGAGAGAGGAGAGGAAGATAGTATCTAACTGAGAAGAGAGAGGAGATGGAGATAGTAACTAACTGAGAAGAGAGAGGAGAGGAAGATATTAACTAACTGAGAAGAGAGAGGAGAGGAAGATATTAACTAACTGAGAAGAGAGAGGAGAGGAAGATAGTAACTAACAGAGAAGAGAGAGGAGATGGAGATAGTAACTAACTGAGAAGAGAGAGGAGAGGAAGATAGTAACTAACTGAGAAGAGAGAGGAGATGGAGATAGTAACTAACAGAGAAGAGAGAGGAGAGGAATCTAGTAACTAACTGAGAAGAGAGAGGAGAGGGAGATAGTACCTACCTGAGAAGAGTGATGAGAGGGAGATACTAACTAACGGAGAAGAGAGAGGAGAGGGAGATAGTAACTAACGGAGAAGAGAGAGGAGAGGAAGATCGTAACTAACTGAGAAGAGAGAGGAGATGGAGATAGTAAGTAACAGAGAAGAGAGAGGAGAGGAAGATAGTAACTAACTGAGAAGAGAGAGGTGAGGAAGATAGTAACTAACTGAGAAGAGAGAGGAGATGGAGATAGTAACTAACTGAGAAGAGAGAGGAGAGGAAGATAGTAACTAACTGAGAAGAGAGAGGAGAGGGATATAGTAACCAACTGAGAAGAGAGAGAAGATGGAGATAGCAAATAACTGAGAAGAGAGAGGAGAGGGAGATAGTAACTAACTGAGAAGAGAGAGGAGAGGAAGATAGTAACTAACTGAGAAGAGAGAGGAGAGGAAGATAGTAAATAACTGAGAAGAGAGAGGAGAGGGAGATAGTAACTAACTGAGAAGAGAGAGGAGAGGAAGATAGTAACTAACTGAGAAGAAAGAGGAGATGGAGATAGTAACTAACTGAGAAGAGAGAGGAGAGGGAGATAGTAACTAACTGAGAAGAGAGAGGAGAGGGAGATAGTAACTAACTGAGAAGAGAGAGGAGAGGGAGATATTAACTAACTGAGAAGAGAGAGGAGAGGAAGATAGTAACTAACTGAGAAGAGAGAGGAGATGGAGATAGTAACTAACTGAGAAGAGAGAGGAGAGGAAGATATTAACTAACTGAGAAGAGAGAGGAGAGGAAGATAGTAACTAACAGAGAAGAGAGAGGAGATGGAGATAGTAACTAACTGAGAAGAGAGAGGAGAGGAAGATAGTAACTAACTGAGAAGAGAGAGGAGAGGGAGATAGTAACTAACTGAGAAGAGAGAGGAGAGGAAGATAGTAACTAACTGAGAAGAGAGAGGAGATGGAGATAGTAACTAACTGAGAAGAGAGAGGAGAGGAAGATATTAACTAACTGGGAAGAGAGTGGAGAGGAAGATAGTAACTAACTGAGAAGAGAGAGGAGAGGAAGATCGTAACTAACTGAGAAGAGAGAGGAGAGGGAGATAGTAACTAACTGAGAAGAGAGAGGAGAGGAAGATAGTAACTAACTGAGAAGAGAGAGGAGATGGAGATAGTAACTAACAGAGAAGAGAGAGGAGAGGAAGAAAGTAACTAACTGAGAAGAGAGAGGAGAGGGAGATAGTACCTACCTGAGAAGAGTGATGAGAGGGAGATACTAACTAACGGAGAAGAGAGAGGAGAGGGAGATAGTAACTAACTGAGAAGAGAGAGGAGATGGAGATAGTAACTAACTGAGAAGAGAGAGGAGATGGAGATAGCAACTAACAGAGAAGAGAGAGGAGAGGAAGATAGTAACTAACTGAGAAGAGAGAGGAGAGGAAGATAGTAACTAACTGAGAAGAGAGAGGAGATGGAGATAGTAACTAACTGAGAAGAGAGAGGAGAGGAAGATAGTAACTAACTGAGAAGAGAGAGGAGAGGGATATAGTAACTAACTGAGAAGAGAGAGAAGATGGAGATAGCAAATAACTGAGAAGAGAGAGGAGAAGAAGATAGTAACTAACTGAGAAGAGAGAGGAGAGGAAGATAGTAACTAACAGAGAAGAGAGAGGAGAGGAAGATAGTAACTAACTGAGAAGAGAGAGGAGAGGGAGATAGTAACTAACTGAGAAGAGAGAGGAGAGGAAGATAGTAACTAACTGAGAAGAAAGAGGAGATGGAGATAGTAACTAACTGAGAAGAGAGAGGAGAGGGAGATAGTAACTAACTGAGAAGAGAGAGGAGAGGGAGATAGTAACTAACTGAGAAGAGAGAGGAGAGGGAGATAGTAACTAACTGAGAAGAGAGAGGAGAGGAAGATAGTAACAAACTGAGAAGAGAGAGGAGATGGAGATAGTAACTAACTGAGAAGAGAGAGGAGAGGAAGATATTAACTAACTGAGAAGAGAGAGGAGAGGAAGATAGTAACTAACAGAGAAGAGAGAGGAGATGGAGATAGTAACTAACTGAGAAGAGAGAGGAGAGGAAGATAGTAACTAACTGAGAAGAGAGAGGAGAGGGAGATAGTAACTAACTGAGAAGAGAGAGGAGAGGAAGATAGTAACTAACTGAGAAGAGAGAGGAGATGGAGATAGTAACTAACTGAGAAGAGAGAGGAGAGGAAGATATTAACTAACTGAGAAGAGAGAGGAGTGGAAGATAGTAACTAACTGAGAAGAGAGAGGAGAGGAAGATAGTAACGAACTGAGAAGAGAGAGGAGAGGGAGATAGTAACTAACTGAGAAGAGAGAGGAGAGGAAGATAGTCACTAACTGGGAAGAGAGAGGAGAGGAAGATAGTAACTAACTGAGAAGGGAGAGGAGAGGGAGATAGTAACTAACTGGGAAGAGAGAGGAGAGGGAGACAGTAGCTAACTGAGAAGAGAGAGGAGAGGAAGATAGTAACTAACTGAGAAGAGAGAGGAGAGGGAGATAGTAACTAACTGACAAGAGAGAGGAGAGGAAGATAGTAACTAACTGGGAAGAGAGTGGAGAGGAAGATAGTAACTAACTGAGAAGAGAGAAGAGAGGAAGATCGTAACTAACTGAGAAGAGAGAGGAGAGGGAGATAGTAACTAACTGAGAAGAGAGAGGAGAGGAAGATAGTAACTAACTGAGAAGAGAGAGGAGATGGAGATAGTAACTAACAGAGAAGAGAGAGGAGAGGAAGATAGTAACTAACTGAGAAGAGAGAGGAGAGGGAGATAGTACCTACCTGAGAAGAGTGATGAGAGGGAGATACTAACTAACGGAGAAGAGAGAGCAGAGGGAGATAGTAACTAACTGAGAAGAGAGAGGAGATGGAGATAGCAACGAACAGAGAAGAGAGAGGAGAGGAAGATAGTAACTAACTGAGAAGAGAGAGGAGAGGAAGATAGTAACTAACTGAGAAGAGAGAGGAGATGGAGATAGTAACTAACTGAGAAGAGAGAGGAGAGGAAGATAGTAACTAACTGAGAAGAGAGAGGAGAGGGATATAGTAACTAACTGAGAAGAGAGAGAAGATGGAGATAGCAAATAACTGAGAAGAGAGAGGAGAAGAAGATAGTAACTAACTGAAAAGAGAGAGGAGAGGAAGATAGTAACTAACTGAGAAGAGAGAGGAGAGGTAGATAGTAACTAACTGAGAAGAGAGAGGAGAGGGAGATAGTAACTAACTGAGAAGAGAGAGGAGAGGAAGATAGTAACTAACTGAGAAGAAAGAGGAGATGGAGATAGTAACTAACTGAGAAGAGAGAGGAGAGGGAGATAGTAACTAACTGAGAAGAGAGAGGAGAGGGAGGTAGTAACTAACTGAGAAGAGAGAGGAGAGGGAGATAGTAACTAACTGAGAAGAGAGAGGGCAGGAAGATAGTAACAAACTGAGAAGAGAGAGGAGATGGAGATATTAACTAACTGAGAAGAGAGAGGAGAGGAAGATATTAACTAACTGAGAAGAGAGAGGAGAGGAAGATAGTAACTAACAGAGAAGAGAGAGGAGATGGAGATAGTAACTAACTGAGAAGAGAGAGGAGAGGAAGATAGTAACTAACTGAGAAGAGAGAGGAGAGGGAGATAGTAACTAACTGAGAAGAGAGAGGAGAGGAAGATAGTAACTAACTGAGAAGAGAGAGGAGATGGAGATAGTAACTAACTGAGAAGAGAGAGGAGAGGAAGATATTAACTAACTGAGAAGAGAGAGGAGTGGAAGATAGTAACTAACTGAGAAGAGAGAGGAGAGGAAGATAGTAACGAACTGAGAAGAGAGAGGAGAGGGAGATAGTAACTAACTGAGAAGAGAGAGGAGAGGAAGATAGTCACTAACTGGGAAGAGAGAGGAGAGGAAGATAGTAACTAACTGAGAAGGGAGAGGAGAGGGAGATAGTAACTAACTGGGAAGAGAGAGGAGAGGGAGATAGTAACTAACTGAGAAGAGAGAGGAGAGGAAGATAGTAACTAACTGAGAAGAGAGAGGAGAGGGAGATAGTAACTAACTGAGAAGAGAGAGGAGAGGGAGATAGTAACTAACTGAGAAGAGAGAGGAGAGGAAGATCGTAACTAACTGAGAAGAGAGAGGAGAGGGAGATAGTAACTAACTGAGAAGAGAGAGGAGAGGAAGATAGTAACTAACTGGGAAGAGAGTGGAGAGGAAGATAGTAACTAACTGAGAAGAGAGAAGAGAGGAAGATCGTAACTAACTGAGAAGAGAGAGGAGAGGGAGATAGTAACTAACTGAGAAGAGAGAGGAGAGGAAGATAGTAACTAACTGAGAAGAGAGAGGAGATGGAGATAGTAACTAACAGAGAAGAGAGAGGAGAGGAAGATAGTAACTAACTGAGAAGAGAGAGGAGAGGGAGATAGTACCTACCTGAGAAGAGTGATGAGAGGGAGATACTAACTAACGGAGAAGAGAGAGGAGAGGGAGATAGTAACTAACTGACAAGAGAGAGGAGAGGAAGATAGTAACTAACTGGGAAGAGAGTGGAGAGGAAGATAGTAACTAACTGAGAAGAGAGAAGAGAGGAAGATCGTAACTAACTGAGAAGAGAGAGGAGAGGGAGATAGTAACTAACTGAGAAGAGAGAGGAGAGGAAGATAGTAACTAACTGAGAAGAGAGAGGAGATGGAGATAGTAACTAACAGAGAAGAGAGAGGAGAGGAAGATAGTAACTATCTGAGAAGAGAGAGGAGAGGGAGATAGTACCTACCTGAGAAGAGTGATGAGAGGGAGATACTAACTAACGGAGAAGAGAGAGGAGAGGGAGATAGTAACTAACTGAGAAGAGAGAGGAGATGGAGATAGTAACTAACTGAGAAGAGAGAGGAGATGGTGATAGCAACTAACAGAGAAGAGAGAGGAGAGGAAGATAGTAACTAACTGAGAAGAGAGAGGAGAGGAAGATAGTAACTAACTGAGAAGAGAGAGGAGATGGAGATAGTAACTAACTGAGAAGAGAGAGGAGAGGAAGATATTAACTAACTGAGAAGAGAGAGGAGAGGAAGATAGTAACTAACAGAGAAGAGAGAGGAGATGGAGATAGTAACTAACTGAGAAGAGAGAGGAGAGGAAGATAGTAAGTAACTGAGAAGAGAGAGGAGAGGGAGATAGTAACTAACTGAGAAGAGAGAGGAGAGGAAGATAGTAACTAACTGAGAAGAGAGAGGAGATGGAGATAGTAACTAACTGAGAAGAGAGAGGAGAGGAAGATATTAACTAACTGAGAAGAGAGAGGAGAGGAAGATATTAACTAACTGAGAAGAGAGAGGAGAGGAAGATAGTAACTAACAGAGAAGAGAGAGGAGATGGAGATAGTAACTAACTGAGAAGAGAGAGGAGAGGAAGATAGTAACTAACTGAGAAGAGAGAGAAGAGGGAGATAGTAACTAACTGAGAAGAGAGAGGAGAGGAAGATAGTAACTAACTGAGAAGAGAGAGGAGATGGAGATAGTAACTAACAGAGAAGAGAGAGGAGAGGAAGATAGTAACTAACTGAGAAGAGAGAGGAGAGGGAGATAGTACCTACCTGAGAAGAGTGATGAGAGGGAGATACTAACTAACGGAGAAGAGAGAGGAGAGGGAGATAGTAACTAACTGAGAAGAGAGAGGAGAGGAAGATCGTAACTAACTGAGAAGAGAGAGGAGATGGAGATAGTAACTAACAGAGAAGAGAGAGGAGAGGAAGATAGTAACTAACTGAGAAGATAGAGGAGAGGAAGATAGTAACTAACTGAGAAGAGAGAGGAGATGGAGATAGTAACTAACTGAGAAGAGAGAGGAGAGGAAGATAGTAACTAACTGAGAAGAGAGAGGAGAGGGATATAGTAACTAACTGAGAAGAGAGAGAAGATGGAGATAGCAAATAACTGAGAAGAGAGAGGAGAAGAAGATAGTAACTAACTGAGAAGAGAGAGGAGAGGAAGATAGTAACTAACTGAGAAGAGAGAGGAGAGGAAGATAGTAACTAACAGAGAAGAGAGAGGAGAGGGAGATAGTAACTAACTGAGAAGAGAGAGGAGAGGAAGATAGTAACTAACTGAGAAGAAAGAGGAGATGGAGATAGTAACTAACTGAGAAGAGAGAGGAGAGGAAGATAGTAACTAACTGAGAAGAGAGAGGAGATGGAGATAGTAACTAACTGAGAAGAGAGAGGAGATGGAGATAGCAACTAACAGAGAAGAGAGAGGAGAGGAAGACAGTAACTAACTGAGAAGAGAGAGGAGAGGGAGATAGTAACTAACTGAGAAGAGAGAGGAGAGGGAGATAGTAACTAACTGAGAAGAGAGAGGAGAGGAAGATAGTAACTAACTGAGAAGAGAGAGGAGATGGAGATAGTAACTAACTGAGAAGAGAGAGGAGAGGAAGATATTAACTAACTGAGAAGAGAGAGGAGAGCAAGATAGTAACTAACAGAGAAGAGAGAGGAGATGGAGATAGTAACTAACTGAGAAGAGAGAGGAGAGGAAGATAGTAACTAACTGAGAAGAGAGAGGAGAGGGAGATAGTAACTAACTGAGAAGAGAGAGGAGAGGAAGATAGTAACTAACTGAGAAGAGAGAGGAGAGGAAGATAGTAACTAACTGAGAAGAGAGAGGAGAGGAAGATAGTCACTAACTGGGAAGAGAGAGGAGAGGAAGATAGTAACTAACTGAGAAGAGAGAGGAGAGGGAGATAGTAACTAACTGGGAAGAGAGAGGAGAGGGAGACAGTAGCTAACTGAGAAGAGAGAGGAGAGGATGATAGTAACTAACTGAGAAGAGAGAGGAGAGGGAGATAGTAACTAACTGACAAGAGAGAGGAGAGGAAGATAGTAACTAACTGGGAAGAGAGTGGAGAGGAAGATAGTAACTAACTGAGAAGAGAGAGGAGAGGAAGATCGTAACTAACTGAGAAGAGAGAGGAGAGGGAGATAGTAACTAACTGAGAAGAGAGAGGAGAGGAAGATAGTAACTAACTGAGAAGAGAGAGGAGATGGAGATAGTAACTAACAGAGAAGAGAGAGGAGAGGAAGATAGTAACTAACTGTGAAGAGAGAGGAGAGGGAGATAGTACCTACCTGAGAAGAGTGATGAGAGGGAGATACTAACTAACGGAGAAGAGAGAGGAGAGGGAGATAGTAACTAACTGAGAAGAGAGAGGAGAGGGATATAGTAACTAACTGAGAAGAGAGAGAAGATGGAGATATCAAATAACTGAGAAGAGAGAGGAGAAGAAGATAGTAACTAACTGAGAAGAGAGAGGAGAGGAAGATAGTAACTAACTGAGAAGAGAGAGGAGAGGAAGATAGTAACTAACTGAGAAGAGAGAGGAGAGGGAGATAGTAACTAACTGAGAAGAGAGAGGAGAGGAAGATAGTAACTAACTGAGAAGAAAGAGGAGATGGAGATAGTAACTAACTGAGAAGAGAGAGGAGAGGAAGATATTAACTAACTGAGAAGAGAGAGGAGAGGAAGATAGTAACTAACTGAGAAGAGAGAGGAGAGGAAGATAGTAATGAACTGAGAAGAGAGAGGAGAGGGAGATAGTAACTAACTGAGAAGAGAGAGGTGAGGAAGATAGTAACTAACTGAGAAGAGAGAGGAGAGGAAGATAGTAACTAACTGAGAAGAGAGAGGAGAGGGAGATAGTAACTAACTGAGAAGAGAGAGGAGAGGAAGATAGTAACTAACTGAGAAGAAAGAGGAGATGGAGATAGTAACTAACTGAGAAGAGAGAGGAGAGGAAGATATTAACTAACTGAGAAGAGAGAGGAGAGGAAGATAGTAACTAACTGAGAAGAGAGAGGAGAGGAAGATAGTAATGAACTGAGAAGAGAGAGGAGAGGGAGATAGTAACTAACTGAGAAGAGAGAGGTGAGGAAGATAGTAACTAACTGAGACGAGAGAGGAGATGAAGATAGTAAGTAACTGAGAAGAGAGAGGAGATGGAGATAGTAACTAACTGAGAAGAGAGAGGAGAGGGAGATAGTAACTAACTGAGAATAGAGAGGAGAGGTAGATCGTAACAAACTGAGAAGAGAGATGGGACGGAGATAGTAACTAACTGAGAAGAGAGAGGAGAGGGAGATAGTAACTAACTGAGAAGACAGAGGAGAGGGAGAGAGTAACTAACTGAGAAGAGAGAGGAGAGGAAGATAGTAACTAACTGAGAAGGGAGAGGAGAGGAAGACATTAACTAACGGGGAAGAGAGAGGAGAGGAAGATAGTAACTAACTGAGAAGAGAGAGGAGAGGAAGATAGTAACTAAATAAGAAGAGAGAGGAGAGGGAGATAGTAACTAACTGAGAAGAAGGAGGAGAGGGAGATAGTAACTAACTGAAAAGAGAGAGGAGAGGGAGAAAGTAACGAACTGAGAAGAGAGATGAGAGGAAGATAGTAACTAACTGAGAAGAGACAGGAGAGGGAGATAGTAACTAACTGAGAACAGAGAGGAGAGGAACATAGTAAGTAACTGAGAAGAGAGAGGAGATGGAGATTGTAACTAACTGAGAAGAGAGAGGAGAGAAAGATAGTAACTAATTGAGAAGAGAGAGGAGAGGAAGACAGTAACTAACTGAGAAGAGAGAGGAGAGGAAGATAGTAACTAACTGAGAAGAGAGAGGAGAGGGAGATAGGAACTAACTGGGAAGGGAGAGGAGAGGGAGATAGTAACTAACTGAGAAGAGAGAGGAGAGGGAGATAGTAACTAACTGGGAAGAGAGTGGAGAGGAAGATAGTAACTAACTGAGAAGAGAGAGGAGAGGAAGAGAGTAACTAACTGAGAAGAGAGAGGAGAGGGAGATAGTAACTAACTGAGAAGAGAGAGGAGAGGGAGATAGTAACTAACTGAGAAGAGAGAGGAGAGGGAGATAGTAACTAACTGAGAAGAGAGAGGAGAGGAAGATAGTCACTAACTGGGAAGAGAGAGGACAGGAAGATAGTAACTAACTGAGAAGAGAGAGGAGAGGGAGATAGTAACTAACTGAGAAGAGAGAGGAGAGGGAGACAGTAGCTAACTGAGAAGAGAGAGGAGAGGAAGATAGTAACTAACTGAGAAGAGAGAGGAGAGGGAGATAGTAACTAACTGACAAGAGAGAGGAGAGGAAGATAGTAACTAACTGGGAAGAGAGTGGAGAGGAAGATAGTAACTAACTGAGAAGAGAGAGGAGACGAAGATAGTAACTAACTGAGAAGAGAGAGGAGAGGGAGATAGTAACTAACTGAGAAGAGAGAGGAGAGGAAGATAGTAACTAACTGAGAAGAGAGAGGAGATGGAGATAGTAACTAACAGAGAAGAGAGAGGAGAGGGAGATAGTAACTAACTGAAAAGAGAGAGGAGAGGGAGAAAGTAACTAACTGAGAAGAGAGATGAGAGGAAGATAGTAACTAACTGAGAAGAGACAGGAGAGGGAGATAGTAACTAACTGAGAACAGAGAGGAGAGGGAGATAGTAACTAACTGAGAAGAGAGAGGAGAGGAAGATCGTAACTAACTGAGAAGAGAGAGGAGATGGAGATAGTAACTAACAGAGAAGAGGGAGGAGAGGAAGATAGTAACTAACTGAGAAGAGAGAGGAGAGGAAGATAGTAACTAACTGAGAAGAGAGAGGAGATGGAGATAGTAACTAACTGAGAAGAGAGAGGAGAGGAAGATAGTAACTATCTGAGAAGAGAGAGGAGAGGGATATAGTAACTAACTGAGAAGAGAGAGGAGATGGAGATAGTAACTAACAGAGAAGAGGGAGGAGAGGAAGATAGTAACTAACTGAGAAGAGAGAGGAGAGGAAGATAGTAACTAACTTAGAAGAGAGAGGAGAGGAAGATAGTAACTAACTGAGAAGAGAGAGGAGATGGAGATAGTAACTAACTGAGAAGAGAGAGGAGAGGGAGATAGTAACTAACTGAGAAGAGAGAGGAGAGGAAGATAGTCACTAACTGGGAAGAGAGAGGAGAGCAAGATAGTAACTAACTGAGAAGAGAGAGGAGAGGGAGATAGTAACTAACTGAGAAGAGAGAGGAGAGGGAGACAGTAGCTAACTGAGAAGAGAGAGGAGAGGAAGATAGTAACTAACTGAGAAGAGAGAGGAGAGGGAGATAGTAACTAACTGACAAGAGAGAGGAGAGGAAGATAGTAACTAACTGGGAAGAGAGTGGAGAGGAAGATAGTAACTAACTGAGAAGAGAGAGGAGAGGAAGATAGTAACTAACTGAGAAGAGAGAGGAGAGGGAGATAGTAACTAACTGAGAAGAGAGAGGAGAGGAAGATAGTAACTAACTGAGAAGAGAGAGGAGATGGAGATAGTAACTAACAGAGAAGAGAGAGGAGAGGAAGATAGTAACTAACTGAGAAGAGAGAGGAGAGGGAGATAGTACCTACCTGAGAAGAGTGATGAGAGGGAGATACTAACTAATGGAGAAGTGGGAGGAGAGGGAGATAGTAACTAACTGAGAAGAGAGAGGAGAGGAAGATCGTAACTAACTGAGAAGAGAGAGGAGATGGAGATAGTAACTAACAGAGAAGAGGGAGGAGAGGAAGATAGTAACTAACTGAGAAGAGAGAGGAGAGGAAGATAGTAACTAACTGAGAAGAGAGAGGAGATGGAGATAGTAACTAACTGAGAAGAGAGAGGAGAGGAAGATAGTAACTAACTGAGAAGAGAGAGGAGCGGGATATAGTAACTAACTGAGAAGAGAGAGAACATGGAGATAGCAAATAACTGAGAAGAGAGAGGAGAAGAAGATAGTAACTAACTGAGAAGAGAGAGGAGAGGAAGATAGTAACTAACTGAGAAGAGAGAGGAGAGGAAGATAGTAACTAACTGAGAAGAGAGAGGAGAGGGAGATAGTAACTAACTGAGAAGAGAGAGGAGAGGAAGATAGTAACTAACTGAGAAGAAAGAGGAGATGGAGATAGTAACTAACTGAGAAGAGAGAGGAGAGGAAGATATTAACTAACTGAGAAGAGAGAGGAGAGGAAGATAGTAACTAACTGAGAAGAGAGAGGAGAGGAAGATAGTAACGAACTGAGAAGAGAGAGGAGAGGGAGATAGTAACTAACTGGGAAGAGGGAGGAGAGGGAGATAGTAACATACTGAGAAGAGAGAGGAGAGGGAGATAGTAACTTACTGAGAAGAGAGAGGAGAGGATGATAGTAACTAACTGAGAAGAGAGAGGAGAGGGAGATAGTAATTAACAGAGAAGAGAGGAGAGGGAGATAGTAACTAACTGAGAAGAGAGAGGAGAGGGAGATAGTAACTAACTGAGAAGAGAGAGGAGAGGAAGATAGTAACTAACTGAGAAGAGAGAGGAGAGGGAGATAGTAACTAACTGAGAAGAGAGAGGTGAGGAAGATAGTAACTAACTGAGAAGAGAGAGGAGATGAAGATAGTAAGTAACTGAGAAGAGAGAGGAGAGGAAGATAGTAACTAACTGAGAAGAGAGAGGAGAGGGAGATAGTAACTAACTGAGAATAGAGAGGAGAGGGAGATCGTAACAAACTGAGAAGAGAGATGGGACGGAGATAGTAACTAACTGAGAAGAGAGAGGAGAGGGAGATAGTAACTAACTGAGAAGACAGAGGAGAGGGAGATAGTAACTAACTGAGAAGAGAGAGGAGAGGAAGATAGTAACTAACTGAGAAGGGAGAGGAGAGGAAGACAGTAACTAACGGGGAAGAGAGAGGAGAGGAAGATAGTAACTAACTGAGAAGAGAGAGGAGAGGGATATAGTAACTAACTGAGAAGAGAGAGAAGATGGAGATAGCAAATAACTGAGAAGAGAGAGGAGAAGAAGATAGTAACTAACTGAGAAGAGAGAGGAGAGGAAGATAGTAACTAACTGAGAAGAGAGAGGAGAGGAAGATAGTAACTAACAAAGAAGAGAGAGGAGAGGGAGATAGTAACTAACTGAGAAGAGAGAGGAGAGGAAGATAGTAACTAACTGAGAAGAAAGAGGAGATGGAGATAGTAACTAACTGAGAAGAGAGAGGAGAGGAAGATATTAACTAACTGAGAAGAGAGAGGAGAGGGAGATAGTAACTAACTGAGAAGAGAGAGGAGAGGAAGATAGTAACTAACTGAGAAGGGAGAGGAGAGGAAGACAGTAACTAACGGGGAAGAGAGAGGAGAGGAAGATAGTAACTAACTGAGAAGAGAGAGGAGGGGAAGATAGTAACTAAATAAGAAGAGAGAGGAGAGGGAGATAGTAACTAACTGAGAAGAGAGAAGAGAGGGAGATAGTAACTAACTGAAAAGAGAGAGGAGAGGGAGAAAGTAACTAACTGAGAAGAGAGATGAGAGGAAGATAGTAACTAACTGAGAAGAGACAGGAGAGGGAGATAGTAACTAACTGAGAACAGAGAGGAGAGGAAGATAGTAAGTAACTGAGAAGAGAGAGGAGATGGAGATTGTAACTAACTGAGAAGAGAGAGGAGAGAAAGATAGTAACTAATTGAGAAGAGAGAGGAGAGGAAGACAGTAACTAACTGAGAAGAGAGAGGAGAGGAAGATAGTAACTACCTGAGAAGAGAGAGGAGAGGGAGATAGGAACTAACTGGGAAGAGAGAGGAGAGGGAGATAGTAACTAACTGAGAAGAGAGAGGAGAGGGAGATAGTAACTAACTGGGAAGAGAGTGGAGAGGAAGATAGTAACTAACTGAGAAGAGAGAGGAGAGGAAGAGAGTAACTAACTGAGAAGAGAGAGGAGAGGGAGATAGTAACTAACTGAGAAGAGAGAGGAGAGGGAGATAGTAACTAACTGAGAAGAGAGAGGAGAGGGAGATAGTAACTAACTGAGAAGAGAGACGAGAGGAAGATAGTCACTAACTGGGAAGAGAGAGGAGAGGAAGATAGTAACTAACTGAGAAGAGAGAGGAGAGGGAGATGGTAACTAACTGAGAAGAGAGAGGAGAGGGAGACAGTAGCTAACTGAGAAGAGAGAGGAGAGGAAGATAGTAACTAACTGAGAAGAGAGAGGAGAGGGATATAGTAAATAACTGAGAAGAGAGAGAAGATGGAGATAGCAAATAACTGAGAAGAGAGAGGAGAAGAAGATAGTAACTAACTGAGAAGAGAGAGGAGAGGGAGATAGTAACTAACTGAGAAGAGAGAGGAGAGGAAGATAGTAACTAACTGAGAAGAGAGAGGAGAGGGAGATAGTAACTAACTGAGAAGAGAGAGGAGAGGAAGATAGTAACTAACTGAGAAGAAAGAGGAGATGGAGATAGTAACTAACTGAGAAGAGAGAGGAGAGGAAGATATTAACTAACTGAGAAGAGAGAGGAGAGGAAGATAGTAACTAACTGAGAAGAGAGAGGAGAGGAAGATAGTAACGAACTGAGAAGAGAGAGGAGAGGGAGATAGTAACTAACTGGTAAGAGGGAGGAGAGGGAGATAGTAACATACTGAGAAGAGAGAGGAGAGGGAGATAGTAACTTACTGAGAAGAGAGAGGAGAGGAAGATAGTAACTAACTGAGAAGAGAGAGGAGAGGGAGATAGTAATTAACAGAGAAGAGAGGAGAGGGAGATAGTAACTAACTGAGAAGAGAGAGGAGAGGGAGATAGTAACTAACTGAGAAGAGAGAGGAGAGGAAGATAGTAACTAACTGAGAAGAGAGAGGAGAGGGAGATAGTAACTAACTGAGAAGAGAGAGGTGAGGAAGATAGTAACTAACTGAGAAGAGAGAGGAGATGAAGATAGTAAGTAACTGAGAAGAGAGAGGAGAGGAAGATAGTAACTAACTGAGAAGAGAGAGGAGAGGGAGATAGTAACTAACTGAGAATAGAGAGGAGAGGGAGATCGTAACAAACTGAGAAGAGAGATGGGACGGAGATAGTAACTAACTGAGAAGAGAGAGGAGAGGGAGATAGTAACTAACTGAGAAGACAGAGGAGAGGGAGATAGTAACTAACTGAGAAGAGAGAGGAGAGGAAGATAGTAACTAACTGAGAAGGGAGAGGAGAGGAAGACAGTAACTAACGGGGAAGAGAGAGGAGAGGAAGATAGTAACTAACTGAGAAGAGAGAGGAGAGGAAGATAGTAACTAACTGAGAAGAGAGAGGAGAGGGAGATAGTAACTAACTGAGAAGAGAGAGGAGAGGAAGATAGTAACTAACTGAGAAGAGAGAGGAGAGGAAGATAGTAACTAACTGAGAAGAGAGAGGAGAGGGAGATAGTAACTAACTGAGAAGAGAGAGGAGAGGAAGATAGTAACTAACTGAGAAGAAAGAGGAGATGGAGATAGTAACTAACTGAGAAGAGAGAGGAGAAGAAGATAGTAACTAACTGAGAAGAGAGAGGAGAGGAAGATAGTAACTAACTGAGAAGAGAGAGGAGAGGAAGATAGTAACTAACTGAGAAGAGAGAGGAGAGGGAGATAGTAACTAACTGAGAAGAGAGAGGAGAGGAAGATAGTAACTAACTGAGAAGAAAGAGGAGATGGAGATAGTAACTAACTGAGAAGAGAGAGGAGAGGAAGATATTAACTAATTGAGAAGAGAGAGGAGAGGGAGATAGTAACTAACTGAGAAGAGAGAGGAGAGGAAGATAGTAACTAACTGAGAAGGGAGAGGAGAGGAAGACAGTAACTAACGGGGAAGAGAGAGGAGAGGAAGATAGTAACTAACTGAGAAGAGAGAGGAGAGGAAGATAGTAACTAAATAAGAAGAGAGAGGAGAGGGAGATAGTAACTAACTGAGAAGAGAGAGGAGAGGGAGATAGTAACTAACTGAAAAGAGAGAGGAGAGGGAGAAAGTAACTAACTGAGAAGAGAGATGAGAGGAAGATAGTAACTAACTGAGAAGAGACAGGAGAGGGAGATAGTAACTAACTGAGAACAGAGAGGAGAGGAAGATAGTAAGTAACTGAGAAGAGAGAGGAGATGGAGATTGTAACTAACTGAGAAGAGAGAGGAGAGAAAGATAGTAACTAATTGAGAAGAGAGAGGAGAGGAAGACAGTAACTAACTGAGAAGAGAGAGGAGAGGAAGATAGTAACTAACTGAGAAGAGAGAGGAGAGGGAGATAGTAACTAACTGAGAAGAGAGAGGAGAGGGAGATAGTAACTAACTGAGAAGAGAGAGGAGAGGGAGATAGTAACTAACTGAGAAGAGAGAGGAGAGGAAGATAGTCACTAACTGGGAAGAGAGAGGAGAGGAAGATAGTAACTAACTGAGAAGAGAGAGGAGAGGGAGATAGTAACTAACTGAGAAGAGAGAGGAGAGGGAGACAGTAGCTAACTGAGAAGAGAGAGGAGAGGAAGATAGTAACTAACTGAGAAGAGAGAGGAGAGGGAGATAGTAACTAACTGACAAGAGAGAGGAGAGGAAGATAGTAACTAACTGGGAAGAGAGTGGAGAGGAAGATAGTAACTAACTGAGAAGAGAGAGGAGAGGAAGATAGTAACTAACTGAGAAGAGAGAGGAGAGGGAGATAGTAACTAACTGAGAAGAGAGAGGAGAGGAAGATAGTAACTAACTGAGAAGAGAGAGGAGATGGAGATAGTAACTAACAGAGAAGAGAGAGGAGAGGAAGATAGTAACTAACTGAGAAGAGAGAGGAGAGGGAGATAGTACCTACCTGAGAAGAGTGATGAGAGGGAGATACTAACTAATGGAGAAGAGAGAGGAGAGGGAGATAGTAACTAACTGAGAAGAGAGAGGAGAGGAAGATCGTAACTAACTGAGAAGAGAGAGGAGATGGAGATAGTAACTAACAGAGAAGAGGGAGGAGAGGAAGATAGTAACTAACTGTGAAGAGAGAGGAGAGGAAGATAGTAACTAACTGAGAAGAGAGAGGAGATGGAGATAGTAACTAACTGAGAAGAGAGAGGAGAGGAAGATAGTAACTAACTGAGAAGAGAGA
This sequence comes from Heterodontus francisci, assembly GCF_036365525.1. Lineage (NCBI taxonomy): Eukaryota > Metazoa > Chordata > Chondrichthyes > Heterodontiformes > Heterodontidae > Heterodontus > Heterodontus francisci. The sequence continues at coordinate 88,354,051 of NC_090390.1, forward strand.
GGAGAGGGATATAGTAACTAACTGAGAAGAGAGAGAAGATGGAGATAGCAAATAACTGAAAAGAGAGAGGAGAAGAAGATAGTAACTAACTGAGAAGAGAGAGGAGAGGAAGATAGTAACTAACTGAGAAGAGAGAGGAGAGGAAGATAGTACCTAACTGAGAAGAGAGAGGAGAGGGAGATAGTAACTAACTGAGAAGAGAGAGGAGAGGAAGATAGTAACTAACTGAGAAGAAAGAGGAGATGGAGATAGTAACTAACTGAGAAGAGAGAGGAGAGGAAGATATTAACTAACTGAGAAGAGAGAGGAGAGGAAGATAGTAACTAACTGAGAAGAGAGAGGAGAGGAAGATAGTAACGAACTGAGAAGAGAGAGGAGAGGGAGATAGTAACTAACTGGGAAGAGGGAGGAGAGGGAGATAGTAACATACTGAGAAGAGAGAGGAGAGGGAGATAGTAACTTACTGAGAAGAGAGAGGAGAGGAAGATAGTAACTAACTGAGAAGAGAGAGGAGAGGGAGATAGTAATTAACAGAGAAGAGAGGAGAGGGAGATAGTAACTAACTGAGAAGAGAGAGGAGAGGGAGATAGTAACTAACTGAGAAGAGAGAGGAGAGGAAGATAGTAACTAACTGAGAAGAGAGAGGAGAGGGAGATAGTAACTAACTGAGAAGAGAGAGGTGAGGAAGATAGTAACTAACTGAGAAGAGAGAGGAGATGAAGATAGTAAGTAACTGAGAAGAGAGAGGAGAGGAAGATAGTAACTAACTGAGAAGAGAGAGGAGAGGGAGATAGTAACTAACTGAGAATAGAGAGGAGAGGGAGATCGTAACAAACTGAGAAGAGAGATGGGACGGAGATAGTAACTAACTGAGAAGAGAGAGGAGAGGGAGATAGTAACTAACTGAGAAGACAGAGGAGAGGGAGATAGTAACTAACTGAGAAGAGAGAGGAGAGGAAGATAGTAACTAACTGAGAAGGGAGAGGAGAGGAAGACAGTAACTAACGGGGAAGAGAGAGGAGAGGAAGATAGTAACTAACTGAGAAGAGAGAGGAGAGGAAGATAGTAACTAAATAAGAAGAGAGAGGAGAGGGAGATAGTAACTAACTGAGAAGAGAGAGGAGAGGGAGATAGTAACTAACTGAAAAGAGAGAGGAGAGGGAGATAGTAACTAACTGAGAAGAGAGATGCGAGGAAGATAGTAACTAACTGAGAAGAGACAGGAGAGGGAGATAGTAACTAACTGAGAAGAGAGAGGAGAGGAAGATAGTAAGTAACTGAGAAGGGAGAGGAGATGGAGATTGTAACTAACTGAGAAGAGAGAGGAGAGAAAGATAGTAACTAATTGAGAAGAGATAGGAGAGGGAGATAGTAACTAACTGAGAAGAGAGAGGTGAGGAAGATAGTAACTAACTGAGAAGAGAGAGGAGATGAAGATAGTAAGTAACTGAGAAGAGAGAGGAGAGGAAGATAGTAACTAACTGAGAAGAGAGAGGAGAGGGAGATAGTAACTAACTGAGAATAGAGAGGAGAGGGAGATCGTAACAAACTGAGAAGAGAGATGGGACGGAGATAGTAACTAACTGAGAAGAGAGAGGAGAGGGAGATAGTAACTAACTGAGAAGACAGAGGAGAGGGAGATAGTAACTAACTGAGAAGAGAGAGGAGAGGAAGATAGTAACTAACTGAGAAGGGAGAGGAGAGGAAGACAGTAACTAACGGGGAAGAGAGAGGAGAGGAAGATAGTAACTAACTGAGAAGAGAGAGGAGAGGAAGATAGTAACTAAATAAGAAGAGAGAGGAGAGGGAGATAGTAACTAACTGAGAAGAGAGAGGAGAGGGAGATAGTAACTAACTGAAAAGAGAGAGGAGAGGGAGATAGTAACTAACTGAGAAGAGAGATGAGAGGAAGATAGTAACTAACTGAGAAGAGACAGGAGAGGGAGATAGTAACTAACTGAGAAGAGAGAGGAGAGAAAGATAGTAAGTAACTGAGAAGAGAGAGGAGATGGAGATTGTAACTAACTGAGAAGAGAGAGGAGAGAAAGATAGTAACTAATTGAGAAGAGAGAGGAGAGGAAGACAGTAACTAACTGAGAAGAGAGAGGAGAGGAAGATAGTAACTACCTGAGAAGAGAGAGGAGAGGGAGATAGGAACTAACTGGGAAGAGAGAGGAGAGGGAGATCGTAACTAACTGAGAAGAGAGAGGAGAGGGAGATAGTAACTATCTGGGAAGAGAGTGGAGAGGAAGATAGTAACTAACTGAGAAGAGAGAGGAGAGGAAGGGAGTAACTAACTGAGAAGTGAGAAGAGAGAGGAGATAATAACTAACTGAGAAGAGAGAGGAGAGGAAGATAATAACTAACTGAGAAGAGAGAGGAGAGAGAGATAGTAACTAACTGAGAAGAGAGAGGAGAGGGAGATAGTAACTAACTGGGAAGAGAGAGGGGATGTGGATAGTTACTAACTGAGAAGAGAGAGGAGAGAGAGATAGTAACTAACTGAGAAGAGAGGAGAGAGAGATAGTAACTAACTGAGAAGAGAGAGGAGAGGAAGATAGTAACTAACTGAGAAGAGAGAGGAGAGGGAGATAGTAACTAACTGGGAAGAGAGAGGGGATGGAGATAGTAACTAACTGAGAAGAGAGAGGAGAGAGAGGTAGTAACTAACTGAGAAGAGGGAGGAGAGGGAGATAGTAACTAACTGAGAAGAGAGAGGAGATAATAACTAACTGAGAAGAGAGAGGAGAGGGAGATAGTAACTAACTGAGAAGAGAGAGGAGAGGAAGATAGTAACTAACTGAGAAGAGAGAGGAGAGGAAGATAGTAACTAACTGAGAAGAGAGAGGAGAGGAAGATAGTAACTAACTGAGAAGAGAGAGGAGAGGGAGATAGTAACTAACTGAGAAGAGAGAGGAGAGGAAGATAGTAACTAACTGAGAAGAAAGAGGAGATGGAGATAGTAACTAACTGAGAAGAGAGAGGAGAGGAAGATATTAACTAACTGAGAAGAGAGAGGAGAGGAAGATAGTAACAAACTGAGAAGAGAGAGGAGAGGAAGATAGTAACGACCTGAGAAGAGAGAGGAGAGGGAGATAGTAACTAACTGGGAAGAGGGAGGAGAGGGAGATAGTAACATACTGAGAAGAGAGAGGAGAGGGAGATAGTAACTAACTGAGAAGAGAGAGGAGAGGGAGATAGTAATTAACAGAGAAGAGAGGAGAGGGAGATAGTAACTAACTGAGAAGAGAGAGGAGAGGGAGATAGTAACTAACTGAGAAGAGAGAGGAGAGGAAGATAGTAACTAACTGAGAAGAGAGAGGAGAGGGAGATAGTAACTAACTGAGAAGAGAGAGGTGAGGAAGATAGTAACTAACTGAGAAGAGAGAGGAGATGAAGATAGTAAGTAACTGAGAAGAGAGAGGAGAGGAAGATAGTAACTAACTGAGAAGAGAGAGGAGAGGGAGATAGTAACTAACTGAGAATAGAGAGGAGAGGGAGATCGTAACAAACTGAGAAGAGAGATGGGACGGAGATAGTAACTAACTGAGAAGAGAGAGGAGAGGGAGATAGTAACTAACTGAGAAGACAGAGGAGAGGGAGATAGTAACTAACTGAGAAGAGAGAGGAGAGGAAGATAGTAACTAACTGAGAAGGGAGAGGAGAGGAAGACAGTAACTAAATAAGAAGAGAGAGGAGAGGGAGATAGTAACTAACTGAGAAGAGAGAGGAGAGGGAGATAGTAACTAACTGAAAAGAGAGAGGAGAGGGAGATAGTAACTAACTGAGAAGAGAGATGAGAGGAAGATAGTAACTAACTGAGAAGAGACAGGAGAGGGAGATAGTAACTAACTGAGAAGAGAGAGGAGAGGAAGATAGTAAGTAACTGAGAAGAGAGAGGAGATGGAGATTGTAACTAACTGAGAAGAGAGAGGAGAGAAAGATAGTAACTAATTGAGAAGAGAGAGGAGAGGAAGACAGTAACCAGCTGAGAAGAGAGAGGAGAGGAAGATAGTAACTACCTGAGAAGAGAGAGGAGAGGGAGATAGGAACTAACTGGGAAGAGAGAGGAGAGGGAGATCGTAACTAACTGAGAAGAGAGAGGAGAGGGAGATAGTAACTAACTGGGAAGAGAGTGGAGAGGAAGATAGTAACTAACTGAGAAGAGAGAGGAGAGGAAGGGAGTAACTAACTGAGAAGTGAGAAGAGAGAGGAGATAATAACTAACTGAGAAGAGAGAGGAGAGGAAGATAATAACTAACTGAGAAGAGAGAGGAGAGAGAGATAGTAACTAACTGAGAAGAGAGAGGAGAGGGAGATAGTAACTAACTGGGAAGAGAGAGGGGATGTGGATAGTTACTAACTGAGAAGAGAGAGGAGAGAGAGATAGTAACTAACTGACAAGAGAGAGGAGAGGAAGATAGTAACTAAATAAGAAGAGAGAGGAGAGGGAGATAGTAACTAACTGAGAAGAGAGAGGAGAGGGAGATAGTAACTAACTGAAAAGAGAGAGGAGAGGGAGATAGTAACTAACTGAGAAGAGAGATGAGAGGAAGATAGTAACTAACTGAGAAGAGACAGGAGAGGGAGATAGTAACTAACTGAGAAGAGAGAGGAGAGGAAGATAGTAAGTAACTGAGAAGAGAGAGGAGATGGAGATTGTAACTAACTGAGAAGAGAGAGGAGAGAAAGATAGTAACTAATTGAGAATAGAGAGGGGATGGAGATAGTAACTAACTGAGAAGAGAGAGGAGAGGGAGATAGTAACTAACTGAGAAGAGAGAGGAGAGGAAGATAGTAACCAACTGAGAAGGGATAGGAGAGGAAGATAGTAACTATCTGAGAAGAGAGAGGAGAGGAAGATAGTAACTAACTGGGAAGAGAGAGGGGATGGAGATAGTAACTAACTGAGAAGAGAGAGGAGAGAGAGGTATTAACTAACTGAGAAGAGAGAGGAGAGGGAGATAGTAACTAACAGAGAAGAGAGAGGAGAGGAAGATAGTAACAAACTGAGAAGAGAGAGGGGAGGGAGATTGTAACTAACTGACAAGAGAGAGGAGAGGGAGATAGTAACTAACTGAGAAGAGAGAGGAGAGGAAGATAGTAACTAACTGAGGAGAGAGGAGAGGGAGATAGTAACTAACTGAGAAGAGAGACGAGAGGAAGATAGTAACTAACTGAGAAGAGAGAGGAGAGGGAGATAGTATCTAACAGGGAAGAGAGAGGAGAGGGATAGTAACTAACTGAGGAGAGGAGAAGGAGATAGTAACTAACTGAGAAGAGAGAGGAGAGGAAGATAGTAACTAACAGAGAAGAGAGAGGAGAGGAAGACAGTAACTAACTGAGAAGAGAGAGGAGAGGGAGATAGTAACTAACTGAGAAGAGATAGGAGAGGGAGATAGTAACTAACTGAGGAGAGGAGAGGGAGATAGTAACTAACTGAGAAGAGCGTGAAGAGGGAGTTAGTAACTAACTGAGAAGAGAGAGGAGAGGGAGATAGTAACTAACTGAGAAGAGAGAGGAGAGGGAGATAGTAACTAACTGAGGAGAGGAGAAGGAGTTAGTAACTAACTGAGAAGAGAGAGGAGAGGGAGATAGTAACTAATTGAGAAGAGAGAGGTGAGGAAGATAGTAACTAACTGAGAAGAGAGAGGAGAGGAAGATAGTAACTAACTGGGAAGAGAGAGGAGATAATAACTAACTGAGAAGAGAGAGGAGAGGGACATCGTAACTAACTGAGAAGAGAGAGGAGAGGAAGATAGTAACCAACTGGGAAGGGAGAGGAGAGGAAGATAGTAACTAACTGAGAAGAGAGAGGAGAGGAAGATAGTAACTAACTGGGAAGAGAAAGGGGATGGAGATAGTAACTAACTGAGAAGAGAGAGGAGAGAGAGATAGTAACTAACTGAGAAGAGAGTGGAGAGGAAGATAGTAACTAACTGGGAAGAGAGAGGGGATGTGGATAGTTACTAACTGAGAAGAGAGAGGAGAGAGAGATAGTAACTAACTGAGAAGAGAGGAGAGGGAGATAGTAACTAACTGAGAAGAGAGAGGAGAGGAAGATAGTAACTAACTGAGAAGAGAGAGGAGAGGGAGATAGTAACTAACTGGGAAGAGAGAGGGGATGGAGATAGTAACTAACTGAGAAGAGAGAGGAGAGAGAGGTAGTAACTAACTGAGAAGAGGGAGGAGAGGGAGATAGTAACTAACTGAGAAGAGAGAGGAGATAATAACTAACTGAGAAGAGAGAGGAGAGGGAGATAGTAACTAACTGAGAAGAGAGAGGAGAGGAAGATAGTAACCAACTGAGAAGGGATAGGAGAGGAAGATAGTAACTATCTGAGAACAGAGAGGAGAGGAAGATAGTAACTAACTGGGAAGAGAGAGGGGATGGAGATAGTAACTAACTGAGAAGAGAGAGGAGAGAGAGGTATTAACTAACTGAGAAGAGAGAGGAGAGGGAGATAGTAACTAACAGAGAAGAGAGAGGAGAGGAAGATAGTAACTAACTGAGAAGAGAGAGGGGAGGGAGATTGTAACTAACTGACAAGAGAGAGGAGAGGGAGATATTAACTAACTGAGAAGAGAGAGGAGAGGAAGATAGTAACTAACTGAGGAGAGAGGAGAGGGAGATAGTAACGAACTGAGAAGAGAGACGAGAGGAAGATAGTAACTAACTGAGAAGAGAGAGGAGAGGGAGATAGTATCTAACAGGGAAGAGAGAGGAGAGGGATAGTAACTAACTGAGGAGAGGAGAAGGAGATAGTAACTAACTGAGAAGAGAGAGGAGAGGAAGATAGTAACTAACTGAGAAGAGAGAGGAGAGGAAGACAGTAACTAACTGAGAAGAGAGAGGAGAGGGAGATAGTAACTAACTGAGAAGAGATAGGAGAGGGAGATAGTAACTAACTGAGGAGAGGAGAGGGAGATAGTAACTAACTGAGAAGAGCGTGGAGAGGGAGTTAGTAACTAACTGAGAAGAGAGAGGAGAGGGAGATAGTAACTAACTGAGAAGAGAGAGGAGAGGGAGATAGTAACTAACTGAGGAGAGGAGAAGGAGATAGTAACTAACTGGGAAGAGAGAGGAGAGGGAGAGCGTAACTAACTGAGAAGAGAGAGGAGAGGGAGATAGTAACTAACTGGGAAGAGAGTGGAGAGGAAGATAGTAACTAACTGAGAAGAGAGAGGAGAGGAAGGGAGTAACTAACTGAGAAGTGAGAAGAGAGAGGAGATAATAACTAACTGAGAAGAGAGAGGAGAGGAAGATAATAACTAACAGAGAAGAGAGAGGAGAGAGAGATAGTAACTAACTGAGAAGAGAGAGGAGAGGGAGATAGTAATTAACTGGGAAGAGAGAGGGGATGTGGATAGTTACTAACTGAGAAGAGAGAGGAGAGAGAGATAGTAACTAACTGAGAAGAGAGGAGAGAGAGATAGTAACTAACTGAGAAGAGAGAGGAGAGGAAGATAGTAACTAACTGAGAAGAGAGAGGAGAGGGAGATAGTAACTAACTGGGAAGAGAGAGGGGATGGAGATAGTAACTAACTGAGAAGAGAGAGGAGAGAGAGGTAGTAACCAACTGAGAAGAGGGAGGAGAGGGAGATAGTAACTAACTGAGAAGAGAGAGGAGATAATAACTAACTGAGAAGAGAGAGGAGAGGGAGATAGTAACTAACTGAGAAGAGAGAGGAGAGGAAGATAGTAACCAACTGAGAAGGGATAGGAGAGGAAGATAGTAACTATCTGAGAAGAGAGAGGAGAGGAAGATAGTAACTAACTGGGAAGAGAGAGGGGATGGAGATAGTAACTAACTGAGAAGAGAGAGGAGAGAGAGGTATTAACTAACTGAGAAGAGAGAGGAGAGGGAGATAGTAACTAACAGAGAAGAGAGAGGAGAGGAAGATAGTAACTAACTGAGAAGAGAGAGGGGAGGGAGATTGTAACTAACTGACAAGAGAGAGGAGAGGGAGATAGTAACTAACTGAGAAGAGAGAGGAGAGGAAGATAGTAACTAACTGAGGAGAGAGGAGAGGGAGATAGTAACTAACTGAGAAGAGAGACGAGAGGAAGATAGTAACTAACTGAGAAGAGAGAGGAGAGGGAGATAGTATCTAACAGGGAAGAGAGAGGAGAGGGATAGGAACTAACTGAGGAGAGGAGAAGGAGATAGTAACTAACTGAGAAGAGAGAGGAGAGGAAGATAGTAACTAACTGAGAAGAGAGAGGATAGGAAGACAGTAACTAACTGAAAAGAGAGAGGAGAGGGAGAAAGTAACTAACTGAGAAGAGATAGGAGAGGGAGATAGTAACTAACTGAGGAGAGGAGAGGGAGATAGTAACTAACTGAGAAGAGCGTGAAGAGGGAGTTAGTAACTAACTGAGAAGAGAGAGGAGAGGGAGATAGTAACTAACTGAGAAGAGAGAGGAGAGGGAGATAGTAACTAACTGAGGAGAGGAGAAGGAGTTAGTAACTAACTGAGAAGAGAGAGGAGAGGGAGATAGTAACTAATTGAGAAGAGAGAGGTGAGGAAGATAGTAACTAACTGAGAAGAGAGAGGAGAGGAAGATAGTAACTAACTGGGAAGGGAGAGGAGATAATAACTAACTGAGAAGAGAGAGGAGAGGGAGATCGTAACTAACTGAGAAGAGAGAGGAGAGGAAGATAGTAACCAACTGAGAAGGGAGAGGAGAGGAAGATAGTAACTAACTGAGAAGAGAGAGGAGAGGAAGATAGTAACTAACTGGGAACAGAGAGGGGATGGAGATAGTAACTAACTGAGAAGAGAGAGGAGAGAGAGATAGTAACTAACTGAGAAGAGAGAGGAGAGGGAGATAGTAACTAACTGAGAAGAGAGAGGGGATGTGGATAGTTACTAACTGAGAAGAGAGAGGAGAGAGAGATAGTAACTAACTGAGAAGAGAGGAGAGGGAGATACTAACTAACTGAGAAGAGAGAGGAGAGGAAGATAGTAACTAACTGAGAAGATAGAGGAGAGGGAGATAGTAACTAACAGAGAAGAGAGAGGAGAGGAAGATAGTAACTAACTGAGAAGAGAGAGGGGAGGGAGATTGTAACTAACTGACAAGAGAGAGGAGAGGGAGATAGTAACTAACTGAGAAGAGAGAGGAGAGAGAGGTATTAACTAACTGAGAAGAGAGAGGAGAGGGAGATAGTAACTAACAGAGAAGAGAGAGGAGAGGAAGATAGTAACTAACTGAGAAGAGAGAGGGGAGGGAGATTGTAACTAACTGACAAGAGAGAGGAGAGGGAGATAGTAACTAACTGAGAAGAGAGAGGAGAGGAAGATAGTAACTAACTGAGGAGAGAGGAGAGGGAGATAGTAACTAACTGAGAAGAGAGACGAGAGGAAGATAGTAACTAACTGAGAAGAGAGTGGAGAGGGAGATAGTATCTAACAGGGAAGAGAGAGGAGAGGGATAGGAACTAACTGAGGAGAGGAGAAGGAGATAGTAACTAACTGAGAAGAGAGAGGAGAGGAAGATAGTAACTAACTGAGAAGAGAGAGGAGAGGAAGACAGTAACTAACTGAAAAGAGAGAGGAGAGGGAGAAAGTAACTAACTGAGAAGAGATAGGAGAGGGAGATAGTAACTAACTGAGGAGAGGAGAGGGAGATAGTAACTAACTGAGAAGAGCGTGAAGAGGGAGTTAGTAACTAACTGAGAAGAGAGAGGAGAGGGAGATAGTAACTAACTGAGAAGAGAGAGGAGAGGGAGATAGTAACTAACTGAGGAGAGGAGAAGGAGTTAGTAACTAACTGAGAAGAGAGAGGAGAGGGAGATAGTAACTAATTGAGAAGAGAGAGGTGAGGAAGATAGTAACTAACTGAGAAGAGAGAGGAGAGGAAGATAGTAACTAACTGGGAAGGGAGAGGAGATAATAACTAACTGAGAAGAGAGAGGAGAGGGAGATCGTAACTAACTGAGAAGAGAGAGGAGAGGAAGATAGTAACCAACTGAGAAGGGAGAGGAGAGGAAGATAATAACTAACTGAGAAGAGAGAGGAGAGGAAGATAGTAACTAACTGGGAAGAGAGAGGGGATGGAGATAGTAACTAACAGAGAAGAGAGAGGAGAGAGAGATAGTAACTAACTGAGAAGAGAGAGGAGAGGGAGATAGTAACTAACTGAGAAGAGAGAGGGGATGTGGATAGTTACTAACTGAGAAGAGAGAGGAGAGAGAGATAGTAACTAACTGAGAAGAGAGGAGAGGGAGATAGTAACTAACTGAGAAGAGAGAGGAGAGGAAGATAGTAACTAACTGAGAAGAGAGAGGAGAGGGAGATAGTAACTAACTGGGAAGAGAGAGGGGATGGAGATAGTAACTAACTGAGAAGAGAGAGGAGAGAGAGGTAGTAACTAACTGAGAAGAGGGAGGAGAGGGAGATAGTAACTAACTGAGAAGAGAGAGGAGATAATAACTAACTGAGAAGAGAGAGGAGAGGGAGATAGTAACTAACTGAGAAGAGAGAGGAGAGGAAGATAGTAACCAACTGAGAAGGGATAGGAGAGGAAGATAGTAACTATCTGAGAAGAGAGAGGAGAGGAAGATAGTAACTAACTGGGAAGAGAGAGGGGATGGAGATAGTAACTAACTGAGAAGAGAGAGGAGAGAGAGGTATTAACTAACTGAGAAGAGAGAGGAGAGGGAGATAGTAACTAACAGAGAAGAGAGAGGAGAGGAAGATAGTAACTAACTGAGAAGAGAGAGGGGAGGGAGATTGTAACTAACTGACAAGAGAGAGGAGAGGGAGATAGTAACTAACTGAGAAGAGAGAGGAGAGGAAGATAGTAACTAACTGAGGAGAGAGGAGAGGGAGATAGTAACTAACTGAGAAGAGAGACGAGAGGAAGATAGTAACTAACTGAGAAGAGAGAGGAGAGGGAGATAGTATCTAACAGGGAAGAGAGAGGAGAGGGATAGTAACTAACTGAGGAGAGGAGAAGGAGATAGTAACTAACTGAGAAGAGAGAGGAGAGGAAGATAGTAACTAACTGAGAAGAGAGAGGAGAGGAAGACAGTAACTAACTGAGAAGTGAGAGGAGAGGGAGATAGTAACTAACTGAGAAGAGATAGGAGAGGGAGATAGTAACTAACTGAGGAGAGGAGAGGGAGATAGTAACTAACTGAGAAGAGCGTGGAGAGGGAGTTAGTAACTAACTGAGAAGAGAGAGGAGAGGGAGATAGTAACTAACTGAGAAGAGAGAGGAGAGGGAGATAGTAACTAACTGAGGAGAGGAGAAGGAGATAGTAACTAACTGAGAAGAGAGAGGAGAGGGAGATAGTAACTAATTGAGAAGAGAGAGGTGAGGAAGATAGTAATAACTGAGAAGAGAGAGGAGAGGAAGATAGTAACGAACTGGGAAGAGAGAGGAGATAATAACTAACTGAGAAGAGAGAGGAGAGGGAGATCGTAACTAACCGAGAAGAGAGAGGAGAGGAAGATAGTAACCAACTGAGAAGGGAGAGGAGAGGAAGATAGTAACTAACTGTGGAGAGAGGAGAGGAAGATAGTAACTAACTGGGAAGAGAGAGGGGATGGAGATAGTAACTAACTGAGAAGAGAGAGGAGAGAGAGATAGTAACTAACTGAGAAGAGAGAGGAGAGGAAGATAGTAACTAACTGAGAAGAGAGAGGAGAGGAAGATAGTAAATAACTGAGAAGAGAGAGGAGAGGGAGATAGTAACTAACTGAGAAGAGAGAGGAGAGGAAGATAGTAACTAACTGAGAAGAGAGAGGAGAGGGAGATAGTAACTAACTGAGAAGAGAGAGGAGAGGAAGATAGTAACTAACTGAGAAGATAGAGGAGAGGGAGATAGTAACTAACTGAGAAGAGAGAGGAGAGGGAGATAGTAACTAACTGAGAAGAGAGAGGAGAGGAAGATAGTAAATACCTGAGGAGAGGAGAAGGAGACAGTAACTAACTGAGAAGAGAGAGGAGAGGAAGATAGTAACTAACTGAGAAGAGAGAGGAAATGGAGATAGTAACTAACTGAGAAGAGACAGGAGATAATAACTAACTGAGAAGAGAGAGGAGAGGAAGATAATAACTAACTGAGAAGAGGGAGGAGATGCAGATAGTAACTAACTGAGAAGAGAGAGGAGAGGAAGATCGTAACTAACTGAGAAGAGAGAGGAGATGGAGATAGTAACTAACTGAGAAGAGAGAGGAGAGGAAGATAGTAAATAACTGAGAAGAGAGAGGAGAGGGAGATAGTAACTAACTGAGAAGAGAGAGGAGAGGAAGATAGTAACTAACTGAGAATAGAGAGGAGAGGGAGATAGTAACTAACTGAGAAGAGAGAGGAGAGGAAGATAGTAACTAACTGAGAAGATAGAGGAGAGGGAGATAGTAACTAACTGAGAAGAGAGAGGAGAGGGAGATAGTAAATACCTGAGGAGAGTAGAAGGAGATAGTAACTAACTGAGAAGAGAGAGGAGAGGAAGATAGTAACTAACTGAGAAGAGAGAGGAAATGGAGATAGTAACTAACTGAGAAGAGAGAGGAGATAATAACTAACTGAGAAGAGAGAGGAGAGGAAGATAATAACTAACTGAGAAGAGAGAGGAGAGAGAGATAGTAACTAACTGAGAAGAGAGAGGAGAGGGAGATAGTAACTTACTGAGAAGAGAGAGGAGAGGGAGATAGTAACTTACTGAGAATAGAGAGTAGGGGAAGATAGTAACCAACTGTGAAGGGAGAGGAGAGGAAGATAGTAACTAACTGAGAAGAGAGAGGAGAGGAAGATAGTAACTAACTGGGAAGAGAGAGGGGATGTGGATAGTTACTAACTGAGAAGAGAGAGGAGAGAGAGATAGTAACTAACTGAGAAGAGAGAGGAGAGGAAGATAGTAACTAACTGAGAAGAGAGAGGAGAGGAAGATAGTAACTAACTGAGAAGAGAGAGGAGATGGAGATAGTAACAAACTGAGAAGAGAGAGGAGAGGAAGATAGTAACTAACTGAGAAGAGAGAGGAGATGGAGATAGTAACTAACTGAGAAGAGAGAGGAGAGGAAGATAGTAACTAACTGAGAAGAGAGAGGAAATGGAGATAGTAACTAACTGAGAAGAGAGAGGAGATAATAACTAACTGAGAAGAGAGAGGAGAGGAAGATAGTAACTAACTGGGAAGAGAGAGGGGATGTGGATAGTTACTAACTGAGAAGAGAGAGGAGAGAGAGATAGTAACTAACTGAGAAGAGAGAGGAGAGGAAGATAGTAACTAACTGAGAAGAGAGAGGAGAGGAAGATAGTAACTAACTGAGAAGAGAGAGGAGATGGAGATAGTAACTAACTGAGAAGAGAGAGGAGAGGAAGATAGTAACTAACTGAGAAGAGAGAGGAGATGGAGATAGTAACTAACTGAGAAGAGAGAGGAGAGGAAGATAGTAACTAACTGAGAAGAGAGAGCGAGATAGATAGTAACTAACTGAGAAGAGAGAGGAGAGGAAGATCGTAACTAACTGAGAAGAGAGAGGAGATGGAGATAGTAACTAACTGAGAAGAGAGAGGAGAGGAAGATAGTAAATAACTGAGAAGAGAGAGGAGATGGAGATAGTAACTAACTGAGAAGAGAGAGGAGAGGGAGATAGTAACTAACTGAGAAGAGAGAGGAGAGGAAGATAGTAATTACCTGAGGAGAGGAGAAGGAGATAGTAACTAACTGAGAAGAGAGAGGAGAGGAGGATAGTAACTAACTGAGAAGAGAGAGGAAATGGAGATAGTAACTAACTGAGAAGAGAGAGGAGAGGAAGATAGTAACTAACTGAGAAGAGAGAGGAGAGGGAGATAGTAACTAACTGAGAAGAGAGAGGAGAGGAAGATAGTAACTAACTGAGAAGATAGAGGAGAGGGAGATAGTAACTAACTGAGAAGAGAGAGGAGAGGGAGATAGTAACTAACTGAGAAGAGAGAGGAGAGGAAGATAGTAAATACCTGAGGAGAGGAGAAGGAGATAGTAACTAACTGAGAAGAGAGAGGAAATGGAGATAGTAACTAACAGAGAAGAGAGAGGAGATAATAACTAACTGAGAAGAGAGAGGAGAGGAAGATAATAACTAACTGAGAAGAGAGAAGAGAGAGAGATAGTAACTAACTGAGAAGAGAGAGGAGAGGGAGATAGTAACTTACTGAGAATAGAGAGGAGGGGAAGATAGTAACCAACTGAGAAGGGAGAGGAGAGGAAGATAGTAACTAACTGAGAAGAGAGAGGAGAGGAAGATAGTAACTAACTGGGAAGAGAGAGGGGATGTGGATAGTTACTAACTGAGAAGAGAGAGGAGAGGAAGATAGTAACTAACTGAGAAGAGAGAGGAGATGGAGATAGTAACTAACTGAGAAGAGAGAGGAGAGGAAGATAGTAACTAACTGAGAAGAGAGAGGAGATGGAGATAGTAACTAACTGAGAAGAGAGAGGAGAGGAAGATAGTAACTAACTGAGAAGAGAGAGCGAGATAGATAGTAACTAACTGAGAAGAGGGAGGAGATGCAGATAGTAACTAACTGAGAAGAGAGAGGAGAGGAAGATAGTAACTTACTGAGAATAGAGAGGAGGGGAAGATAGTAACCAACTGAGAAGGGAGAGGAGAGGAAGATAGTAACTAACTGAGAAGAGAGAGGAGAGGAAGATAGTAACTAACTGGGAAGAGAGAGGGGATGTGGATAGTTACTAACTGAGAAGAGAGAGGAGAGGAAGATAGTAACTAACTGAGAAGAGAGAGGAGATGGAGATAGTAACTAACTGAGAAGAGAGAGGAGAGGAAGATAGTAACTAACTGAGAAGAGAGAGGAGATGGAGATAGTAACTAACTGAGAAGAGAGAGGAGAGGAAGATCGTAACTAACTGAGAAGAGAGAGGAGATGGAGATAGTAACTAACTGAGAAGAGAGAGGAGAGGAAGATAGTAAATAACTGAGAAGAGAGAGGAGAGGGAGATATTAACTAACTGAGAAGAGAGAGGAGAGGAAGATAGTAACTAACTGAGAAGAGAGAGGAGAGGGAGATAGTAACTAACTGAGAAGAGAGAGGAGAGGAAGATAGTAACTAACTGAGAAGATAGAGGAGAGGGAGATAGTAACTAACTGAGAAGAGAGAGGAGAGGGAGATAGTAACTAACTGAGAAGAGAGAGGAGAGGAAGATAGTAAATACCTGAGGAGAGGAGAAGGAGATATTAACTAACTGAGAAGAGAGAGGAGAGGAAGATAGTAACTAACTGAGAAGAGAGAGGAAATGGAGATAGTAACTAACTGAGAAGAGAGAGGAGATAATAACTAACTGAGAAGAGAGAGGAGAGGAAGATAATAAGTAACTGAGAAGAGGGAGGAGATGCAGATAGTAACTAACTGAGAAGAGAGAGGAGAGGAAGATCGTAACTAACTGAGAAGAGAAGGAGATGGAGATAGTAACTAACTGAGAAGAGAGTGGAGAGGAAGATAGTAAATAACTGAGAAGAGAGAGGAGAGGGAGATAGTAACTAACTGAGAAGAGAGTGGAGAGGAAGATAGTAAATACCTGAGGAGAGGAGAAGGAGATAGTAACTAACTGAGAAGAGAGAGGAGAGGAAGATAGTAACTAACTGAGAGGAGAGAGGAGAGGGAGATAGTAACTAACTGAGAAGAGATAAGAGAGGGAGATAGTAACTAACTGAGGAGAGGAGAGGGAGATAGTAACTAACTGAGAAGAGCGTGGAGAGGGAGTTAGTAACTAACTGAGAAGAGAGAGGAGAGGGAGATAGTAACTAACTGAGAAGAGAGAGGAGAGGGAGATAGTAACTAACTGAGGAGAAGAGAAGGAGATAGTAACTAACTGAGAAGAGAGAGGAGAGGGAGATAGTAACTAATTGAGAAGAGAGAGGTGAGGAAGATAGTAAATAACTGAGAAGAGAGAGGAGAGGAAGATAGTAACTAACTGGGAAGAGAGAGGAGATAATAACTAACTGAGAAGAGAGAGGAGAGGGAGATCGTAACTAACCGAAAAGAGAGAGGAGAGGAAGATAGTAACCAACTGAGAAGGGAGAGGAGAGGAAGATAGTAACTAACTGAGGAGAGTGGAGAGGAAGATAGTAACTAACTGGGAAGAGAGAGGGGATGGAGATAGTAACTAACTGAGAAGAGAGAGGAGAGAGAGATAGTAACTAACTGAGAAGAGAGAGGAGAGGAAGATAGTAAATAACTGAGAAGAGAGAGGAGAGGGAGATAGTAACTAACTGAGAAGAGAGAGGAGAGGAAGATAGTAACTAACTGAGAAGAGAGAGGAGAGGGAGATAGTAACTAACAGAGAAGAGAGAGGAGAGGAAGATAGTAACTAACTGAGAAGAGAGAGGAGAGAGAGGTAGTAACTAACTGAGAAGAGGGAGGAGAGGGAGATAGTAACTAACTGAGAAGAGAGAGGAGATAATAACTAACTGAGAAGAGAGAGGAGAGGGAGATAGTAACTAACTGAGAAGAGAGAGGAGAGGAAGATAGTAACCAACTGAGAAGGGATAGGAGAGGAAGATAGTAACTATCTGAGAAGAGAGAGGAGAGGAAGATAGTAACTAACTGGGAAGAGAGAGGGGATGGAGATAGTAACTAACTGAGAAGAGAGAGGAGAGAGAGGTATTAACTAACTGAGAAGAGAGAGGAGAGGGAGATAGTAACTAACAGAGAAGAGAGAGGAGAGGAAGATAGTAAGTAACTGAGAAGATAGAGGGGAAGGAGATTGTAACTAACTGACAAGAGAGAGGAGAGGGAGATAGTAACTAACTGAGAAGAGAGAGGAGAGGAAGATAGTAACTAACTGAGGAGAGAGGAGAGGGAGATAGTAACTAACTGAGCAGAGAGACGAGAGGAAGATAGTAACTAACTGAGAAGAGAGAGGAGAGGGAGATAGTATCTAACAGGGAAGAGAGAGGAGAGGAAGACAGTAACTAACTGAGAAGAGAGAGGAGAGGGAGATAGTAACTAACTGAGAAGAGATAGGAGAGGGAGATAGTAACTAACTGAGGAGAGGAGAGGGAGATAGTAACTAACTGAGAAGAGCGTGGAGAGGGAGTTAGTAACTAACTGAGAAGAGAGAGGAGAGGGAGATAGTAACTAACTGAGAAGAGAGAGGAGAGGGAGATAGTAACTAACTGAGGTGAGGAGAAGGAGATAGTAACTAACTGAGAAGAGAGAGGAGAGGGAGATAGTAACTAATTGAGAAGAGAGAGGTGAGGAAGATAGTAACTAACTGTGAAGAGAGAGGAGAGGAAGATAGTAACTAACTGGGAAGAGAGAGGAGATAATAACTAACTGAGAAGAGAGAGGAGAGGGAGATCGTAACTAACTGAGAAGAGAGAGGAGAGGAAGATAGTAACCAACTGAGAAGGGAGAGGAGAGGAAGATAGTAACTAACTGAGAAGAGAGAGGAGAGGAAGATAGTAACTAACTGGGAAGAGAGAGGGGATGGAGATAGTATCTAACTGAGAAGAGAGAGGAGCGAGAGATAGTAACTAACTGAGAAGAGAGAGGAGAGGAAGATAGTAACTAACTGAGAAGAGAGAGGAGAGGGAGATAGTAACTAAGTGGGAAGAGAGAGGGGATGGAGATAGTAACTAACTGAGAAGAGAGACGAGAGAGAGATAGTAACTAACTGAGAAGAGAGAGGAGAGGGAGATAGTAACTAACTGAGAAGAGAGAGGAGAGAGAGATAGTAACTAACTGAGAAGAGAGAGGAGAGGGAGATAGTAATTAACAGAGAAGTGAGAGGAGAGGAAGATGGTAACTTACTGAGAAGAGAGAGGAGAGGGAGATAGTAACGAACTGAGAAGTGAGAGGAGAGGGACAGGTTTGTATGTAGAGGAGATGGAAATTTTACAGAAACTGTTTGAATTCTTTCCCTCAGAAACAGATTAAAGAATGAAACTTGCCAGTAATTCCACTGACACTTGGACGATTTCCCCTGATTGTGATATGAAATATTCTGTCTGTTTTACCCCAGAAAAAAAAAACTTAGGTCTTAATAAAGACCATCTTAATATGACACACAATTCATTATTCAAAAAAATGTAAATAGTTTAATAAAAATGTTCCCGTTTGAAAAATTATTCATTTTAAATAAATAATATACAGGTTTAATAACCTATGTCACACTTAGAGTTATGGGACCTTGGTTTACTAAATAATGTAATGTTCTCTATAAATTATTCATTGCTTCACGAGCAATACAATTTTCTGATACATAATGCTTTACCAATTGTCAAGTTTATTGCCTCAATCCCAGGGTTTTGCCCTAACATTTTCTTATTAAGTTGCGATTTTCTTGTTCTTTTATGTTATTTGTTGAACATATGAGTGTATTACAGAGTAAATCTAACATCTTCAACATTCTGCTGCCCTGATTGTAATATTGCTTTCATGCCATGTTCAAAGCCTGTACAGGAATCAAACAGGACTCTGCTGCAAAATTATTATATTTCAGAAAATATAAAATACTTAATCGCGTGCACACAAGAAAAATATTATTTTCTTTTCTCGTCCTCCAGCTTCCACCACCCCCAGCCCCAGCTCTGTGTTTTAAAAGTGATGGAGGCTTTGACATAACTTATAACTCACCCGCCTGTCACAGAAAATAGCTGTGGATTATCAGCGAAAAATGTCTTTTCGAAATTAGACATTTCGGATCCAAACCTGTGTGACCTCTGGGATCACAAAGGTGGCTCCATGTAAAGTTAAAAACTAAATGAAAGATGCAGTCAGGAAGAGAAACGTTGCATTATCATTGTACTCAGAGTTGTCATTTAAATAGATATATATTATGTTTGTGATCCATTCTCATGTGAAGGAGAATGTGACCGAAAAATTACCTTGTGCCTCAATATTTAAAACATGAACACAAGACACAAGGGGCAGCACAGTGGTGCACTGGTTAGCACCGCAGCCTCACAGCTCCAGCGACCCGGGTTCGATTCTGGGTACTGCCTGTGCGGAGTTTGCAAGTTCTCCCTGTGACCGTGTGGGTTTCCTCCGGGTGCTTCGGTTTCCTCCCACAGCTAAAGACCTGCAGGTTGATAGGTAAATTGGCCATTGTAAATTGCCCCTAGTGTAGGTAGGTGGTAGGAGAATTGTGGGGATGTGGTTTAGAATATGGGATTAATGTAGGATTAGTATAAATGGGTGGTTGTTGGTCGGCACAGACTCGGTGGTCCGAAGGGCCTGTTTCAGTGCTGCATCTCTCTCTGACTCTATACCAAAAACTGTGTCAAAGAAAAGGGAGAAT
Source organism: Heterodontus francisci (assembly GCF_036365525.1). Taxonomy (NCBI): domain Eukaryota; kingdom Metazoa; phylum Chordata; class Chondrichthyes; order Heterodontiformes; family Heterodontidae; genus Heterodontus; species Heterodontus francisci. The sequence goes on from NC_090390.1 coordinate 88,373,311, forward strand.
TATAAAGTAAGGCACCCACCGGCCAACCTGTACACACAACTGGGCCAACTACATAAATAGCAAGGTTACAAGAGCAGTTGAGAGGCTAGACAGGTCGGAGGGTGTGTGTCAGGCACATACATGTGGAACCTGACAGAGTGTTTTCAGATGATTTCACTGAGGGGCAAGATGTAGATAAGAAACATTGAAGGAGGCCAAGGATAGATTGCTGGGGACACCAGAGGTAACAGTGCAGGAGAGGGAAGAGAAGCCATTGCAGGTGATTCCGTGGCTACGATTAAATCGATAAGAACAGAAGAGGTGCATGTACTCCCACCCAGCTGGACAACAGCGGAGAGGGATTCAACTGTGTCAAAGGCTGCCGAAAGAGATGGGGATCAGAGTTTGCAACAGGCACAGCTAAAGAAGATGTCAATAGAGACTTTGAAAAGGACCATTTCATTACTGTGACAGGGGTGGAACCCCAATTGGAGGGATCCAAATATGCAGTTCTTGGAAATATGGGGTACAGTGTGTGTGATGGTGGGGAGATGGATGAGGTGCTGTGTGTGAGGGAGGGTGGGGAGTTGGATGGGGTGCTGTGTGTGAGAGAGGGTGGGGAGTTGGATGGGGTGCTGTGTGTGAGGGAGGGTGGGGAGTTGGATGGGGTGCTGTGTGTGAGAGAGGGTGGGGAGTTGGATGGGGTGCTGTGTGTGAGGGAGGGTGGGGAGTTGGATGGGGTGCAGTGTGTGTGAGAGAGGGTGGGGAGTTGGATGGGGTGCTGTGTGTGAGGGAGGGTGGGGAGTTGGATGGGGTGCTGTGTGTGAGGGAGGGTGGGGAGTTGGATGGGGTGCTGTGTGTGAGAGAGGGTGGGGAGTTGGATGAGGTGCTGTGTGTGAGGGAGGGTGGGGAGTTGGATGGGGTGCTGTGTGTGAGGGAGGGTGGGGAGTTGGATGGGGTGCTGTGTGTGAGAGAGGGTGGGGAGTTGGATGGGGTGCTGTGTGTGAGAGAGGGTGGGGAATTGGATGGGGTGCTGTGTGTGAGAGAGGGTGGGGAGTTGGATGGGGTGCTGTGTGTGAGAGAGGGTGGGGAGTTGGATGGGGTGCTGTGTGTGAGAGAGGGTGGGGAATTGGATGGGGTGCTGTGTGTGAGAGAGGGTGGGGAGTTGGATGGGGTGCTGTGTGTGAGAGAGGGTGGGGAGTTGGATGGGGTGCAGTGTGTGTGAGAGAGGGTGGGGAGTTGGATGGGGTGCTGTGTGTGAGAGAGGGTGGGGAGTTGGATGGGGTGCAGTGTGTGTGAGAGAGGGTGGGGAGTTGGTTGGGGTACAGTGTGAGAGGGTGGGGAGTTGGTTGGAGTACAGTGTGTGAGAGAGGGTGGGGAGTTGGTTGGGGTACAGTGTGAGAGGGTGGGGAGTTGGTTGGGGTACAGTGTGTGAGAGAGGGTGGGGAGTTGGTTGGGGTACAGTGTGAGAGGGTGGGGAGTTGGTTGGGGTACAGTGTGTGAGAGAGGGTGGGGAGTTGGTTGGGGTACAGTGTGTGTGAGAGATTGTGGGGAGTTGGTTGGGGTACAGTGTGTGTGAGAGAGAGTGGGGAGTTGGTTGGGGTACAGTGTGTGTGAGAGAGAGTGGGGAGTTGGTTGGGGTACAGTGTGTGAGAGAGAGGGTGGGGAGTTGGTTGGGGTACAGTGTGTGAGAGAGAGGGTGGGGAGTTGGTTGGGGTACAGTGTGTGTGAGAGAGAGTGGGGAGTTGGTTGGGGTACAGTGTGTGAGAGAGGGTGGGGAGTTGGTTGGGGTACAGTGTGTGAGAGAGGGTGGGGAGTTGGTTGGGGTACAGTGTGTGAGAGAGAGTGGGGAGTTGATTGGGGTACAGTGTGTGTGAGAGAGGGTGGGGAGTTGGTTGGGGGACAGTGTGTGTGAGAGAGAGTGGGGAGTTGGTTGGGGTACAGTGTGTGAGAGAGGGTGGGGAGTTGGTTGGGGTACAGTGTGTGAGAGAGGGTGGGGAGTTGGTTGGGGTACAGTGTGTGAGAGAGGGTGGGGAGTTGGTTGGGGTACAGTGTGTGAAAGAGAGTGGGGAGTTGGTTGGGGTACAGTGTGTGTGAGAGAGGGTGGGGAGTTGGTTGGGGTACAGTGTGTGAGAGGGTGGCGAGTTGGTTGGGGTACAGTGGGTGGGGAGTTGGTTGGGGTCCAGTGTGTGAGAGAGGGTGGGGAGTTGGATGGGGTACAGTGTGTGAGGGTGGGGAGTTGTTTGGGGTACAGTGTGTGAGGGTGGGGAGTTGGTTGGGGTACAGTGTGTGAGAGAGGGTGGGGTGTTGGATGGGGTACAGTGTGTGAGGGTGGGGAGTTGTTTGGGGTACAGTGTGTGAGGGTGGGGAGTTGGTTGGGGTACAGTGTGTAAAGGTGGGGAGTTGGTTGGGGTACAGTGTGTGAGAGAGGGTGGGGAGTTGGATGGGGTACAGTGTGTGAGGGTGGGGAGTTGTTTGGGGTACAGTGTGTGAGAGAGAGGGTGGGGAGTTGGTTGGGGTACAGTGTGTGAGAGAGGGTGGGGAGTTGGTTGGGGTACAGTGTGTGTGAGAGAGGGTGGGGAGTTGGTTGGGGTACAGTGTGTGAGAGAGGGTGGGGAGTTGGTTGGGGTACAGTGTGTGTGAGAGAGGGTGGGGAGTTGGTTGGGGTACAGTGTGTGAGAGAGGGTGGGGAGTTGGTTGGGGTACAGTGTGTGAGAGAGGGTGGGGAGTTGGTTGGGGTACAGTGTGTGAGAGAGGGTGGGGAGTTGGTTGGGTTACAGTGTGTGAGAGAGGGTGGGGAGTTGGTTGGGGTACAGTGTGTGTGAGAGAGGGTGGGGAGTTGGTTGGGGTACAGTGTGTGAGAGAGGGTGGGGAGTTGGTTGGGGTACAGTGTGTGTGAGAGAGGGTGGGGAGTTGGTTGGGGTACAGTGTGTGAGAGAGGGTGGGGAGTTGGTTGGGGTACAGTGTGTGAGAGAGGGTGGGGAGTTGGTTGGGGTACAGTGTGTGAGAGAGGGTGGGGAGTTGGTTGGGGTACAGTGTGTGAGAGAGGTTGTGAGGGTTAGATGAGTGAATGTGATGTTGAGCTGAATTTGCTGGAAGTTATGAGTTTGTTGCTCTGTTGAAAATTCAAACAACTCTTTTCTGCTTTGTGAAATTATAAATCTGTAATTGATTTATCTGAAATCTGTATCGAAAAGTGTGAAAGGTCTTAAAATTAATCAAAATGCACAAATGGAATGTGAATTCTCTCAATTATCCAGGGCACACACAGCTGATGCACATGTAGTTTTGCTTCTAAATTCACAAAAACCTTCCTCACTTAACAGCAGTTGCTCTGTCACCTTATCTGAGAACAGAATCAATGGGCCAAATGGCCTCCTTCTGTGCTCTAAATGACTATTTAACTCTGTCAAACAGCTCAATCTTAGCAGTTTAGAGACGTGCTTGTCTGATTGATATGTCAGAGTCAGTGAGCACAGACTGAGACCCGAATACATTCCATACTTGTGGAAATACTGACAGCTTCAGGGAGAATGTGGAGAGTGACCATGAACGAAATCTTTGCTCAACCTCATTCTCACTCAGCCTCGACCTTTCTTTCCTCTCTTTCTATCTCCTCTCCATTTTTGCATTTTGATTAATTTTAAGACCTTTCACACTTATAGATACAGATTTCAGATAAATATAATATAGATTTATAATTTCCACAGGGATCCGTGCTGGGACCACTGTTGTTTGTGATATACATAAATGATTTGGAGGAAAGTATAGGTGGTCTGATTAGCAAGTTTGCAGACGACACTAAGATTGGTGGAGTAGCAGATAGTGAAGGGGACTGTCAGAGAATACAGCAGAATATAGGTAGATTGGAGAGTTGGGCAGAGAAATGGCAGATGGAGTTCAATCAGGGCAAATGCGAGGTGATGCATTTTGGAAGATCCAATTCAAGAGTGAACTATACAGTAAATGGAAAAGTCCTGGGGAAAATTGATGTACAGAGAGATTTGGGTGTTCAGGTCCATTGTTCCCTGAAGGTGGCAACGCAGGTCAATAGAGTGGTCAAGAAGGCATACGGCATGCTTTCCTTCATCGGACGGGGTATTGAGTACAAGGGTTGGCAGGTCATGTTACAGTTGTATAAGACTTTGGTTCGGCCACATTTGGAATACTGCGTGCAGTTCTGGTCGCCACATTACCAAAAGGATGTAGATGCCTTAGAGAGGGTGCAGAGGAGGTTCACCAGCATGTTGCCTGGTATGGAGGGCGCTAGCTATGAAGAGAGGTTGAGTAGATTAGGATTATTTTCATTCGAAAGACGGAGGTTGAGGGGGGACCTGATTGAGGTGTACAAAATCATGAGAGGTATAGACAGGGTGGATAGCAAGAAGCTTTTTCCCAGAGTGGGGATTCAATTACTAGGGGTCACAAGTTCAAAGTGAAAGGGGAAACGTTTAGGGGGGATATGCGTGGAAAGTTCTTTACGCAGAGGGTGGTGGGTGCCTGGAACGCGTTGCCAGCGGAGGTGGTAGACGCGGGCACGATAGCGTCTTTTAAGATGTATCTAGACAGATACATGAATGGGCAGGAAGCAAAGAGATACAGCCCCTTAGAAAATAGGCGACATATTTAGATAGAGGATCTGGATCGGCGCAGGCTTGGAGGGCTGAAGGGCCTGTTCCTGTGCTGTAATTTTCTTTGTTCTTTGTTCTTTGTCTCTCATTCTCTCAACTGCCTTTTGTTCCCAGCCTGACATCAGGTTCCCTGGTGGAGCAGCAAGGGTGGGGTTAGGGTGTAGTCTGGAAAATCAGAAAGGCTGCAGAAACGGACCCCGATGACAGGATTGATGGGCCCAATCTTCCCGGCTAGGGGTAAACTCTGTGCTGCACCCTCGCCAGCTCTGTGACAGGATCTGAGTTTACAGATTTATATTATATCTGTTCATGAACTAAAATGTATTCGGCAGCGATCGTTCAGCAAAACCTGTGGCAGTCACACATTCACTTTCCCGTCCGGGTGGGGGTGAACTCTGTGTTATGGGGGGGGGGGGGAATCTCAGTTATGAGGGGGGTGAGGTCTGTGTTATGGGGGGGCGACTCTGAGTTATGGGGGGGGGGGGTTGAACTCTGTGTTATGGCGGGGGGGATTGAACTCTGTGTTATGCGGGGGAACTCTGAGTTATGAGGGGGGGGTTGAACTCTGAGCTATGGGGGGGCGACTCTGAGTTATGGGGGGGGATTGAACTCTCTGTTATGCCGGGGGGGGTTGAACTCTGTGTTATGGGGGGGGGACTCTGAGTAATGGGGGGGTTGAATTCTGTCTTATAGGGGGGTGTACTCCGTGTTATGGGGGGGGGTGAACTCTGTGTTAAGGGGGGGGGTGAACTCTGTGTTATGGGGGGGGTGAACTCTGTCTGATAGGGGGGTGAACTCTGCGCTATGGGGGGGGGTGAACCCTGTGTTAAGGGGGGGTGAACTCTGTGTCATGGGGGGGGTGAATTCTGTCTTATAGGGGGGGTGAACTCTGCGTTATGGGGGGGGGGGGTGAACTCTGTCTTATAGGGGGTGAACTCTGTGTTATGGGGGGGGGTGAACTCTGTCTTATAGGGGGGTGAACTCTGTGTTATGGGGGGCGGTGAACTCTGTGTTATGGGGGGGTGAACTCTGTGTTCTGGGGGGGGTGAACTCTGTGTTATGGGGGGGTGAACTCTGTGTTGTGGGGGGGTGTGAACTCTGTGTTATGGGGGGGGGGGTGAATTCTGTCCCATAGTGGGGTGAACTCTGTGTTATGGGGGGGGGGGTGAACTCTGTGTTCTGGGGGGGTGAACTCTGTGTTAAGGGGGGGTGAACTCTGTGTTATGGGGGGGGTGAATTCTGTCTTATAGGGGGTGTGAACTCTGTGTTATGGGGGGGGGGTGAACTCGGTGTTAAGAGGGGGTGAACTCCGTGTTATGGGGCGGGGGGTGAACTCTGTCTTATAGGGGGGTGAACTCTGTGTTATGGGGGGGTGAACTCTGTGTTAAGGGGGGGTGAACTCTGTGTTATGGGGGTTGAACTCTGTGTTAAGGGGGGGGTGAACTCTGTGTTATGGGGGGGTGAACTCTGTGTTAAGGGGGGGTGAACTCTGTGTTATGGGGGGGGTGAACTTTGTCTTATAGGGGGGTGAACTCTGTGTTATGGGGGGCGGTGAACTCTGTGTTATGGGGGGGTGAACTCTGTGTTATAGGGGGGTGAACTCTGTGTTATGGGGGGCGGTGAACTCTGTGTTATGGGGGGGTGAACTCTGTGTTATAGGGAGGGTGAACTCTGTGTTATGGCGGGGGGGGTGAATTCTGTCTTATAGGGGGGTGAACTCTGTGTTATGGGGGGGGGGGATGAACTCTGTGTTATGGCGGGGGGTGAACTCTGTGTTATGGGGGGGGTGGGTGAACTCTGTGTTAAGAGGGGGTGAACTCTGTGTTATGGGGGGGTGAATTCTGTCTTATAGGGGGGTGAACTCTGTGTTATGGGGGGGGTGAACTCTGTGTTAAGGGGGGGTGAACTCTGTGTTATGGGGGGCGGTGAACTCTGTGTTATGGGGGGTGAACTTTGTGTTCTGGGGGGGGGGATGAACTCTGTGTTATGGCGGGGGGTGAACTCTGTGTTATGGGGGGGGTGAACTCTGTGTTATGGGGGGGGGTGAACTCTGTGTTAAGGGGTGGGTGAACTCTGTGTTAAGAGGGGGTGAACTTTGTGTTATGGGGGGGGGATGAACTCTGTGTTATGGGGGGGGGTGAATTCTGTCTTATAGGGGGGTGAACTCTGTGTTCTGGGGGGGGTGAACTCTGTGTTAAGGGGGGGTGAACTCTGTGTTGTGGGGGCAGTGAACTCTGTGTTATGGGGGCGGTGAACTCTGTGTTAAGGGGGGGTGAACTCTGTCTTATAGGGGGGTGAACTCTGTGTTATGGGGGGGGTGGTGAACTCTGTTTTAAGGGGGGGGTGAACTCTGTGTTATGGGGGGGGTGAATTCTGTCTTATAGGGGGGGTGAACTCTGTGTTATGGGGGGGGGGGTGAACTCTGTGTCAAGAGGGGGTGAACTCTGTGTTATGGGGCGGGGGTGAACTCTGTCTTATAGGGGGGTGAACTCTGTGTTATGGGGGGCGGTGAACTCTGTGTTATGGGGGGGTGAACTCTGTGTTAAGGGGGGGTGAACTCTGTGTTATGGGGGTTGAACTCTGTGTTAAGGGGGGGTGAACTCTGTGTTATGGGGGTTGAACTCTGTGTTAAGGGGGGGTGAACTCTGTGTTAAGGGGGGGTGAACTCTGTGTTATGGGGGGGTGAACTCTGTGTTAAAGGGGGGTGAACTCTGTGTTATGGGGGGGGTGAACTTTGTCTCATAGGGGGGTGAACTCTGTGTTATGGGGGGCGGTGAACTCTGTGTTATGGGGGGGTGAACTCTGTGTTATAGGGGAGGGTGAACTCTGTGTTATGGCGGGGGGGTGAATTCTGTGTTATGGGGGGGTGAACTTTGTCTCATAGGGGGGTGAACTCTGTGTTATGGGGGGCGGTGAACTCTGTGTTATGGGGGGGTGAACTCTGTGTTAAGGGGGGGTGAACTCTGTGTTATGGGGGTTGAACTCTGTGTTAAGGGGGGGTGAACTCTGTGTTATGGGGGTTGAACTCTGTGTTAAGGGGGGGTGAACTCTGTGTTAAGGGGGGGTGAACTCTGTGTTATGGGGGGGTGAACTCTGTGTTAAAGGGGGGGTGAACTCTGTGTTATGGGGGGGGTGAACTTTGTCTCATAGGGGGGTGAACTCTGTGTTATGGGGGCGGTGAACTCTGTGTTATGGGGGGGTGAACTCTGTGTTATAGGGGAGGGTGAACTCTGTGTTATGGCAGGGGGGTGAACTCTGTGTTATGGGGGGGTGAACTCTGTGTTATTGGGGGGGGGATGAACTCTGTGTTATGGCGGGGGGCGAACTCTGTGTTATGGGGGGGGTGGGTGAACTCTGTGTTAAGAGGGGTGAACTCTGTGTTATGGGGGGGGGTGAATTCTGTCTTGTAGGGGGGTGAACTCTGTGTTATGGGGGGGTGAACTCTGTGTTCTGTGGGGGTGAGCTCTGTGTTATGGGGGGGTGAACTCTGTGTTATGGGGGGGTGAACTCTGTGTTAAGGGGGGGTGAACTCTGTGTTATGGGGGGGTGGGTGAACTCTGTGTTAAGAGGGGGGTGAACTCTGTGTTATGGGGGGGGGGGTGAATTCTGTCTTATAGGGGGGTGAACTCTGTGTTATGGGGGGTGAACTCTGTGTTCTGGGGGGGGTGAGCTCTGTGTTATGGGGGGGGGTGAACTCTGTGTTAAGGGGGGGTAAACTCTGTGTTATGGTGGGCGGTGAACTCTGTGTTATGGGGGGGGTGAACACTGTGTTATGGGGGGGGTGAACTCTGTGTTAAGGGGGGGTGAACTCTGTGTTATGGGGGGGTTGAATTCTGTCTTATAGGGGGGTGAACTCTGTGTTATGGGGGGCGGTGAACTCTGTGTTATGGGGGGGTGAACTCTGTGTTATGGGGGGGTTGAATTCTGTCTTCTCGGGGGTGAAATCTGTGTTATGGGGGGCGGTGAACTCTGTGTTATGGGGGGGGGAGGGTGAATTCTGTCTTATAGGGGGGTGAACTCTGTGTTATGGGGGGTGAACTCTGTGTTCTGGGGGGGGGTGAGCTCTGTGTTATGGGGGGGGGTGAACTCTGTGTTAAGGGGGGGTAAACTCTGTGTTATGGTGGGCGGTGAACTCTGTGTTATGGGGGGGGTGAACACTGTGTTATGGGGGGGGTGAACTCTGTGTTAAGGGGGGGTGAACTCTGTGTTATGGGGGGGTTGAATTCTGTCTTATAGGGGGGTGAACTCTGTGTTATGGGGGGGCGGTGAACTCTGTGTTATGGGGGGGTGAACTCTGTGTTATGGGGGGGTTGAATTCTGTCTTCTCGGGGGGTGAACTCTGTGTTATGGGGGGGGGTGGTGAACTCTGTGTTAAGGGGGGGTGAACTCTGTGTTCTGGGGGGGGTGAATTCTGTCTTATGGGGGGCTGAACTCTGTGTTATGGGGGGGGGGAACTCTGTGTCAAGAGGGGGTGAACTCTGTGTTATGGGGCGGGGGGTGAACTCTGTCTTATAGGGGGGTGAACTCTGTGTTATGGGGGGCAGTGAACTCTGTGTTATGGGGGGGTGAATTCTGTGTTAAGGGGGGGTGAACTCTGTGTTATGGGGGGGTGAACTCTGTGTTATGGGGGGGGTGAACTCTGTGTTATGGGGGGGTGAACTCTGTGTTAAGGGGGGGTGAACTCTGTGTTATGGGGGGTGGGTGAACTCTGTGTTATGGGGGGGGTGAATTCTGTCTTATAGGGGGGTGAACTCTGTGTTATGGGGGTGAACTCTGTGTTCTGGGGGGGTGAGCTCTGTGTTATGGGGGGGATGAACTCTGTGCTAAGGGGGGGTGAACTCTGTGTTATGGTGGGCGGTGAACTCTGTGTTATGGGGGGGGGTGAACACTGTGTTATGGGGGGGGGTGAACTCTGTGTTTTGGCTTGTGGGAGGAAACCGGAGCACCCGGAGAAATCCCACGCAGACACAGGGAGAACTTGCAAACTCCACACAGGCAGTACCCGGAATCGAACCCGGGTCCCTGGAGCTGTGAGGCTGCGGTGCTAACCACTGCGCCACTGTGCCGCCCTGATGGGGGGTGAACTCTGTGTTAAGGGGGGGTGAACTCTGTGTTATGGGGGGTGAACTCTGTGTTAAGGGGGGGGGGTGAACTCTGTGTTATGGTGGGGTCAACTCTGTGTTATGGTGGGGGTGAACTCTGTGTTAAGGGGGGGTGAACTCTGTGTTATGGGGGGGTGAACTCTGTGTTAAAGGGGGGGTGAACTCTGTGTTATGGGGGGGGGTGAACTTTGTCTTATAGGGGGGTGAACTCTGTGTTATGGGGGGCGGTGAACTCTGTGTTATGGGGGGGTGAACTCTGTGTTATGGAGGGGTGAACTCTGTGTTATGGCAGGGGGGTGAATTCTGTCTTATGGGGGGGTGAACTCTGTGTTATGGGGGGGGGATGAACTCTGTGTTATGGCGGGGGGGTGAATTCTGTCTTATAGGGGGGGTGAACTCTGTGTTATGGGGGGGGGGGGATGAACTCTGTCTTATAGGGGGGTGAACTCTGTGTTATGGGGGGGTGAACTCTGTGTTATGGGGGGGGATGAACTCTGTGTTCTGTGGGGGGTGAGCTCTGTGTTATGGGGGGGGTGAACTCTGTGTGAAGGGGGGGTGAACTCTGTGTTATGGGGGGGGGTGAACTGTGTTAAGGGGGGTGAACTCTGTGTTCTGGGGGGCGAATTCTGTCTTATAGGGGGGTGAACTCTGTGTTATGGGGGGTGAACTCTGTGTTATGGGGGGGGGGATGAACTCTGTGTTATGGCGGGGGGGTGAATTCTGTCTTATAGGGGGGTGAACTCTGTGTTATGGGGGGGTGAACTCTGTGTTATGGGGGGATGAACTCTGTCTTATAGGGGGGTGAACTCTGTGTTATGGGGGGGGTGGGTGAACTCTGTGTTAAGAGGGGGTGAACTCTGTGTTATGGGGGGGTGAATTCTGTCTTGTAGGGGGGTGAACTCTGTGTTATGGGGGGGTGAACTCTGGGTTCTGTGGGGGGTGAGCTCTGTGTTATGGGGGGGGTGAACTCTGTGTTAAGGGGGGGTGAACTCTGTGTAATGGTGGGCGGTGAACTCTGTGTTATGGGGGGGGTGAACTCTGTGTTATGGGGGGGTGAACTCTGTGTTAAGGGGGGGTGAACTCTGTGTAATGGTGGGCGGTGAACTCTGTGTTATGGGGGGGGTGAACTCTGTGTTATGGGGGGGTGAACTCTGTGTTAAGGGGGGGTGAACTCTGTGTTATGGGGGGTGGGTGAACTCTGTGTTAAGAGGGGGGTGAACTCTGTGTTATGGGGGGGGGTGAATTCTGTCTTAAAGGGGGGTGAACTCTGTGTTATGGGGGGTGAACTCTGTGTTCTGGGGGGGGGGTGAGCTCTGTGTTATGGGGGGGGGGGTGAACTCTGTGTTAAGGGGGGGTGAACTCTGTGTTATGGGGGGGGGGTGAACACTGTGTTATGGGGGGGGGGGTGAACTCTGTGTTAAGGGGGGGTGAACTCTGTGTTCTGGGGGGGTTGAATTCTGTCTTATAGGGGGTGAACTCTGTGTTATGGGGGGCGGTGAACTCTGTGTTATGGGGGGGTGAACTCTGTGTTAAGGGGGGGGGGTGAACTCTGTGTTATGGTGGGGTCAACTCTGTGTTATGGTGGGGGTGAACTCTGTGTTAAGGGGGGGTGAACTCTGTCTTATGGGGGGGTGAACTCTGTGTTAAAGGGGGGGTGAACTCTGTGTTATGGGGGGGGGGTGAACTTTGTCTTATAGGGGGGGTGAACTCTGTGTTATGGGGGGCGGTGAACTCTGTGTTATGGGGGGGTGAACTCTGTGTTATGGAGGGGTGAACTCTGTGTTATGGCAGGGGGTGAATTCTGTCTTATGGGGGGGTGAACTCTGTGTTATGGGGGGGGGATGAACTCTGTGTTATGGCGGGGGGGTGAATTCTGTCTTATAGGGGGGTGAACTCTGTGTTATGGGGGGGGGGATGAACTCTGTCTTATAGGGGGGTGAACTCTGTGTTATGGGGGGGTGAACTCTGTGTTATGGGGGGGATGAACTCTGTGTTCTGTGGGGGGTGAGCTCTGTGTTATGGGGGGGGTGAACTCTGTGTGAAGGGGGGGTGAACTCTGTGTTATGGGGGGGGTGAACTGTGTTAAGGGGGGGTGAACTCTGTGTTCTGGGGGGGCGAATTCTGTCTTATAGGGGGGTGAACTCTGTGTTATGGGGGGGTGAACTCTGTGTTATGGGGGGGGGGATGAACTCTGTGTTATGGCGGGGGGGTGAATTCTGTCTTATAGGGGGTGAACTCTGTGTTATGGGGGGGTGAACTCTGTGTTATGGGGGGATGAACTCTGTCTTATAGGGGGGTGAACTCTGTGTTATGGGGGGGGTGGGTGAACTCTGTGTTAAGAGGGGGTGAACTCTGTGTTATGGGGGGGTGAATTCTGTCTTGTAGGGGGGTGAACTCTGTGTTATGGGGGGGTGAACTCTGGTTCTGTGGGGGGTGAGCTCTGTGTTATGGGGGGGGTGAACTCTGTGTTAAGGGGGGGTGAACTCTGTGTAATGGTGGGCGGTGAACTCTGTGTTATGGGGGGGGTGAACTCTGTGTTATGGGGGGGTGAACTCTGTGTTAAGGGGGGGTGAACTCTGTGTAATGGTGGGCGGTGAACTCTGTGTTATGGGGGGGGTGAACTCTGTGTTATGGGGGGGTGAACTCTGTGTTAAGGGGGGGTGAACTCTGTGTTATGGGGGGTGGGTGAACTCTGTGTTAAGAGGGGGGTGAACTCTGTGTTATGGGGGGGGTGAATTCTGTCTTAAAGGGGGGTGAACTCTGTGTTATGGGGGGTGAACTCTGTGTTCTGGGGGGGGGGTGAGCTCTGTGTTATGCAGGGGGGTGAACTCTGTGTTAAGGGGGGGTGAACTCTGTGTTATGGGGGGGGGTGAACACTGTGTTATGGGGGGGGGGTGAACTCTGTGTTAAGGGGGGGTGAACTCTGTGTTCTGGGGGGGTTGAATTCTGTCTTATAGGGGGGTGAACTCTGTGTTATGGGGGGCGGTGAACTCTGTGTTATTGGGGGGTGAACTCTGTGTTAAGGGGGGGGTGAACTCTGTGTTATGGGGCGGTGAACTCTGTGTTATGGGGGTGAACTCTGTGTTATGGGGGGGTGAACTCTGTGTTATGGCAGGGGGGTGAATTCTGTCTTATGCGGGGGTGAACTCTGTGTTATGGGGGGGGGATGAACTCTGTGTTATGGCGGGGGGGTGAATTCTGTCTTATAGGGGGGTGAACTCTGTGTTATGGGGGGGTGAACTCTGTGTTATGGGGGGGGGGATGAACTCTGTCTTGTAGGGGGGTGAACTCTGTGTTATGGGGGGGTGAACTCTGTGTTATGGGGGGGGGATGAACTCTGTGTTATGGCGGGGGGTGAACTCTGTGTTATGGGGGGGGTGAATTCTGTCTTGTAGGGGGGTGAACTCTGTGTTATGGGGGGGTGAACTCTGTGTTCTGTGGGGGGTGAGCTCTGTGTTATGGGGGGGTGAACTCTGTGTGAAGGGGGGGTGAACTCTGTGTTATGGGGGGGGTGAACTCTGTGTTAAGGGGGGGTGAACTCTGTGTTCTGGGGGGGCAAATTCTGTCTTATAGGGGGGTGAACTCTGTGTTATGGGGGGGTGAACTCTGTGTTATGGGGGGGGGGATGAACTCTGTGTTATGGCGGGGGGGTGAATTCTGTCTTATAGGGGGGGTGAGCTCTGTGTTATGGGGGGGTGAACTCTGTGTTATGGGGGGATGAACTCTGTCTTATAGGGGGGTGAACTCTGTGTTATGGGGGGGGTGGGTGAACTCTGTGTTAAGAGGGGGTGAACTCTGTGTTATGGGGGGTGAATTCTGTCTCGTAGGGGGGTGAACTCTGTGTTATGGGGGGGTGAACTCTGTGTTCTGTGGGGGGTGAGCTCTGTGTTATGGGGGGGGGTGAACTCTGTGTTAAGGGGGGGTGAACTCTGTGTAATGGTGGGCGGTGAACTCTGTGTTATGGGGGGGGTGAACTCTGTGTTATGGGGGGGTGAACTCTGTGTTAAGGGGGGGTGAACTCTGTGTAATGGTGGGCGGTGAACTCTGTGTTATGGGGGGGGTGAACTCTGTGTTATGGGGGGGTGAACTCTGTGTTAAGGGGGGGTGAACTCTGTGTTATGGGGGGGTGGGTGAACTCTGTGTTAAGAGGGGGGTGAACTCTGTGTTATGGGGGGGGGTGAATTCTGTCTTAAAGGGGGTGAACTCTGTGTTATGGGGGGTGAACTCTGTGTTCTGGGGGGGGGGTGAGCTCTGTGTTATGGGGGGGGGGGTGAACTCTGTGTTAAGGGGGGGTGAACTCTGTGTTATGGGGGGGGGTGTGAACACTGTGTTATGGGGGGGGGGGTGAACTCTGTGTTAAGGGGGGGTGAACTCTGTGTTCTGGGGGGGTTGAATTCTGTCTTATAGGGGGTGAACTCTGTGTTATGGGGGGCGGTGAACTCTGTGTTATGGGGGGGTGAACTCTGTGTTAAGGGGGGGGTGAACTCTGTGTTATGGGGCGGTGAACTCTGTGTTATGGGGGGTGAACTCTGTGTTAAGGGGGGTGAACTCTGTGTTATGGGGGGTGAACTCTGTGTTAAGGGGGGGTGAACTCTGTGTTATGGGGGGGTTGAATTCTGTCTTGTAGGGGGGTGAACTCTGTGTTATGGGGGCGTGAACTCTGTGATATGGGGGGGTGAACTCTGTGTTATGGGGGGCGGTGAACTCTGTGTTATGGGGGCGTGAACTCTGTGTTATGGGGGGGTGAACTCTGTGTTATGGGGGGTGAGCTCTGTGTTAGGGGGGGATGAACTCTGTGTTATGGGGGGCGGTGAACTCTGTGTTATGGGGGGCGGTGAACTCTGTGTTATGGGGGCGTGAACTCTGTGTTATGGGGGGGTGAACTCTGTGTTATGGGGGGTGAGCTCTGTGTTAGGGGGGGATGAACTCTGTGTTAGATTCGAGATACAGCACTGAAACAGGCCCTTCGGCCCACCGAGTCTGTGCCGAACATCAACCACCCATTTATACTAATCCTACACTAATCCCATAGTCCTACCAAACATCCCCACCTGTCCCTATATTTCCCTACCACCTACCTATGCTAGTGACAATTTATAATGGCCAATTTACCTATCAACCTGCAAGTCTTTTGGCTTGTGGGAGGAAACCGGAGCACCCGGAGAAAACCCACGCAGACACAGGGAGAACTTGCAAACTCCACACAGGCAGTACCCGGAATCGAACCCGGGTCCCTGGAGCTGTGAGGCTGCGGTGCTAACCACTGCGCCACTGTGCCGCCCTGATGGGGGGTGAACTCTGTGTTAAGGGGGGGTGAACTCTGTGTTATGGGGGGTGAACTCTGTGTTATGGGGGGGGGGTGGTGAACTCTGTGTTAAGGGGGGGTGAACTCTGTGTTCTGGGGGGGAGAATTCTGTGTTAAGGGGGGGTGAACTCTGTGTTATGGGGGGTGAACTCTGTGTTAAGGGGGGGTGAACTCTGTGTTAAGTGGGGGTTGAACTCTGTGTTATGGGGGGGTGGGTGAACTCTGTGTTAAGAGGTTAAGAGGGGGTGAACTCTGTGTTATGGGGGGGGGGGTGAATTCTGTCTTATAGGGGGGTGAACTCTGTGTTATGGGGGGGTGAACTCTGTGTTAAGGGGGGGTGAACTCTGTGTTATGGGGATTGAACTCTGTGTTAAGGGGGGGGTGAACTCTGTGTTATGGGGGGGTGAACTCTGTGTTATGGAGGTTGAACTCTGTGTTAAGGGTGGGGTGAACTCTGTGTTATGCGGGGGTGAACTCTGTGTTAAAGGGGGGGTGAACTCTGTGTTATGGGGGGGGGGTGAACTTTGTCTTATAGGGGGGTGAACTCTGTGTTATGGGGGCGGTGAACTCTGTGTTATGGGGGAGGGTGAACTCTGTGTTATGGCGGGGGGGGGGTGAATTCTGTCTTATGGGGGGGGTGAACTCTGTGTTATGGGGGGGAATGAACTCTGTCTTATAGGGGGGTGAACTCTGTGTTATGGGGGGGGTGAACTCTGTGTTATGATTGGGGGGGATGAACTCTGTGTTCTGGCGGGGGGTGGGTGAACTCTGTGTTAAGAAGGGGTGAACTCTGTGTTATGGGGGGGGGGGTGAATTCTGTCTTATAGGGGGGTGAACTCTGTGTTATGGGGGGGTGAACTCTGTGTTAAGGGGGGGTGAACTCTGTGTTCTGGGGGGGTTGAATTCCGTCTTATAGGGGGGTGAACTCTGTGTTATGGGGGGGGTGGGGGAACTCTGTGTTAAGAGGGGGTGAACTCTGTGTTAAGTGGGGGGTGAACTCTGTGTTATGGGGGGGGGTGGGTGAACTCTGTGTTAAGAGGGGGGTGAACTCTGTGTTATGGGGGGGTGAATTCTGTCTTATAGGGGGGTGAACTCTGTGTTATGGGGGGTGAACTCTGTGTTCTGGGGGGGGTGAATTCTGTTTTATGGGGGGGTGAACTCTGTGTTATTTGGGGGTGAACTCTGTGTTAAGGGGGGGTGAACTCTGTGTTATGGGGGGGTGAACTCTGTGTTAAGTGGGGGTTGAACTCTGTGTTATGGGGGGTGAACTCTGTGTTATGGGGGGGGTGGGTGAACTCTGTGTTAAGGGGGGGTGAACTCTGTGTTATGGGGGGGTGAACTCTGTGTTAAGTGGGGGTTGAACTCTGTGTTATGGGGGGTGAACTCTGTGTTATGGGGGGGGTGGGTGAACTCTGTGTTAAGAGGGAGTGAACTCTGTGTTATGGGGGGGGGGTGAATTCTGTCTTATAGGGGGGTGAACTCTGTGTTAAGAGGGGGTGAACTCTGTGTTATGGGGCGGGGGGTGAACTCTGTCTTATAGGGGGGTGAACTCTGTGTTATGGGGGGGTGAACTCTGTGTTAAGGGGGGGTGAACTCTGTGTTATGGGGGGGTGAACTCTGTGTTAAGGGGGGGTGAACTCTGTGTTATGGGGATTGAACTCTGTGTTAAGGGGGGGGTGAACTCTGTGTTATTGGGGGGGGTGAACTCTGTGTTATGGGGGTTGAACTCTGTGTTAAGGGTGGGGTGAACTCTGTGTTATGCGGGGGTGAACTCTGTGTTAAAGGGGGGGTGAACTCTGTGTTATGGGGGGGGGGGTGAACTTTGTCTTATAGGGGGGTGAACTCTGTGTTATGGGGGAGGGTGAACTCTGTGTTATGGCGGGGGGGGGGGTGAATTCTGTCTTATGGGGGGGGTGAACTCTGTGTTATGGGGGGGGTGAACTCTGTGTTATGGGTGGGGGGGATGAACTCTGTGTTCTGGCGGGGGGTGAATTCTGTCTTATAGGGGGGTGAACTCTGTGTTTTGGGGGGGTGAACTCTGTGTTCTGTGGGGGGTGAGCTCTGTGTTATGGGGGGGGGGGTGAACTCTGTGTTAAGGGGGGGTGAACTCTGTGTTATGGTGGGCGGTGAACTCTGTGTTATGGGGGGGTGAACTCTGTGTTAAGGGCGGGGGTGAACTCTGTGTTATGGGGGGGGTGGGTGAACTCTGTGTTAAGAGGGGGGTGAACTCTGTGTTATGGGGGGGGGTGAATTCTGTCTTATAGGGGGGTGAGCTCTGTGTTATCGGGGGGGGTGAACTCTGTGTTAAGGGGGGGTGAACTCTGTGTTATGGTGGGCGGTGAACTCTGTGTTATGGGGGGGGTGAACACTGTGTTATGGGGGGGGTGAACTCTTTGTTAAGGGGGGGTGAACTCTGTGTTATGGGGGGGGGTGAATTCTGTCTTATAGGGGGGTGAACTCTGTGTTATGGGGGGCGGTGAACTCTGTGTTATGGGGGGGTGAACTCTGTGTTAAGGGGGGGGTGAACTCTGTGTTATGGGGGGGTGAACTCTGTGTTATGGGGGGTGAACTCTGTGTTAAGGGGGGATGAACTCTGTGTTAGATTCGAGATACAGCACTGAAACAGGCCCTTCGGCCCACCGAGTCTGTGCCGAACATCAACCACCCATTTATACTACTCCTACACTAATCCCATATTCCTACCAAACATCCCCACCTGTCCCTATATTTCCCTACCACCTACCTATACTAGTGACAATTTATAATAGCCAATTTACCTATCAACCTGCAAGTCTTTTGGCTTGTGGGAGGAAACCGGAGCACCCAGAGAAAACCCACGCAGACACAGGGAGAACTTGCAAACTCCACACAGGCAGTGTGTTATGGTGGGGGTGAACTCTGTGTTATGGGGGGTTGAACTCTGTGTTATGGTGGGGGTGAACTCTGTGTTATGGGGGGGGGGTGAACTCTGTGTCATGGTGGGGGTGAACTCTGTGTTATGGGGAGGGTTGAAATCTGTGTTATGGGGGGGTGAACTCTGTGTTATGGGGGGTTGAACTCTGTGTTATGGTGGGGGTGAACTCTGTGTTATGGGGAGGGTTGAAATCTGTGTTATGGGGGGGTGAACTCTGTGTTATGGGGGGGGGGGTGAACTCTGTGTTATGGGGGGGGGGGTGAACTCTGTGTTATGGGGGCGGTCCTTTTGGCAGATAAGGCTGAAGCATTTGCAACAATCTTCAGCAAGAAGTGCCCAGTTGATGATCCATCTCGGCCTCCTCCTGAAGTCCCCGGCATCACAGATGCCAGACCTCAGCCAATTCGATTCGCTCTGCGTGATCTCAAGAAACGACTGAAGACACTGGATACTGCAAAAGCTGTGGGCCCTGACAATATTCCGGCAATAGTACTGAAGACCTGTGCTCCAGAACTTGCCGCGCCCCTAGCCAAGCTGTTCCAGTACAGCTACAACACTGGCATCTACCCTGCAATGTGGAAAATTGCCCAGCTATGTCCTGTACGCAAAAAGCAGGACAAGTCCAACCCGGCCAATTACTGCCCCATCAGTCTACTCTCAATCATCAGTAAAGTGATGGAAGGTGTCGTCGGCAGTGCCATCAAGCAGCACTTGCTTAGCAACAACCTGCTCAGTGATGCTCAGTTTGGGTTCCGCCAGGGCCACTCAGCTCCTGACCTCATTACAGCCTTGGTTCAAACATGGTCAAAAGAGCTGAACTCAAGAGGTGATGTGAGAGTGACTGCCTTTGACATCAAGGCAGCATTTGACCGAGTATGGCATCAAGGAGCCCTAGCAAAACTGAGGTCAATGGGAATCAGGGGGAAACTCCCCGCTGGTTGGAATCATACCAAGCCCAAAGGAAGATGGTTGTGGTTGTTGGAGGTCAATCATCTGAGCTCCAGGACATCACTGCAGGAGTTCCCCAGGGTAGTGTCCTAGGCCCAACCATCTTCAGCTGCTTCATCAATGACCTTCCTTCAATCATAAGGTCAGAAGTGGGGATGTTCGCGGATGATTGCACAATGTTCAGCACCATTCGTGACTCCTCAGATACTGAAGCAGTCTGTGCAGAAATGCAGCAAGATCTGGACAATATCCAGGCTTGGGCTGATAAGCGGCAAGTAACATTCGCGCGACACAAGTGCCAGGCAATGAACATCTCCAACAAGAGAGAATCTAACCATCTCCCCTTGACATTCAACAGCATTACCATCGCTGAATGCCCCACTATCAACATCCTCGGGGCTACCATTGACCAGAAACTGAACTGGAGTAGCCATATAAATACCGTGGCTACAAGAGCAGGTCAGAGGCTAGGAATCCTGAGGCGAGTAACTCACCTCCTGATTCCCCAAAGCCTGTCCACCATCTACAAGGCACAAGTCAGGAGTGTGATGGAATACTCTCCACTTGCCTGGATGAGTGCAGCTCCAACAACATCCAGGACAAAGCAGCCCGCTTGATTGGCACCCCATCTGCAAACATTCACTCCCTCCACCACCAGCGCACAGTGGCAGCAGTGTGTACCATCTACAAGATGCACTGCAGCAATGCACCAAGGCTCCTTCGACAGCACCTTCCAAACTTAAATCTGTGTCCTCTGCTTACTGACCCTCCTATCACTGAAAACTGTTTCTTATTTACTCGATCAAAACCATTCAGGATTTTGAACACCTCCGTTAAATCTCCCCTTAACCTTCTCTGCTCGAAGGAGAACAATCCCAGCGGCTCCAGTCTCTCCATATAACTGAAGCCCCTCATCCTTGGTACAATTCCAGTAAATCTCTTCTGTACCCTCTCCAAGGCCTCAACATCCTTCCTAAAGTGTGGTGCCTGGAATTGAACAGAATACTCTAGCTGGGGCCTAATCAGTGTTTTATAAAGATTTAGTATAACGTCTTTGATTTTAGAACAAAGAACAAAGAAAATTACAGCACAGGAACAGGCCCTTCGGCCCTCCAAGCCTACGCCGATCCAAATCCTCTATCTAAACCTGTCGCCTATTTTCTAAGGGTCTGTATCTCTTTACTTCCTGCCCATTCATGTATCTGTCTAGATACATCTTAAAAGACGCTATCGTGCCCGCGTCTACCACCTCCGCTGGCAAAGCGTTCCATGCACCCACCACCCTCTGTGTAAAGAACTTTCCACGCATATCCCCCCTAAACTTTTCCCCTTTCACTTTGAACTTGTGTCCCCTTGTAATTGAATCCCCCACTCTGGGAAAAAGCTTCTTGCTATCCACTCTGTCTATACCTCTCATGATTTTGTACATCTCAATCAGGTCCCTCCTCAACCTCCGTCTTTCTAATGAAAATAATCCTAATCTACTCAACCTCTCTTCATAGCTAGCGCCCTCCATACCAGGCAACATCCTGGTGAATCTCCTCTGCACCCTCTCCAAAGCATCCACATCCTTTTGGTAATGTGGCGACCAGAACTGCACGCAGTATTCCAAATGTGGCCGAACCAAAGTCCTATACAACTGTAACATGACCTGCCAACTCTTGTACTCAATACCCCGTCCGATGAAGGAAAGCATGCCGTATGCCTCCTTGACCACTCTATTGACCTGCGTTGCCACCTTCAGGGAACAATGTACCTGAACACCCAAATCTCTCTGTACATCAATTTTTCCCAGGACTTTTCCATTTACTGTGTAGTTCACTCTTGAATTGGATCTTCCAAAATGCATCACCTCGCATTTGCCCTGATTGAACTCCATCTGCCATTTTTCTGCCCAACTCTCCAGTCTATCTATATTCTGCTGTATTCTCTGACAGTCCCCTTCAGTATCTGCTACTCCACCAATCTTAGTGTCGTCTGCAAACTTGCTAATCAGACCACCTATACTTTCCTCCAAATCATTTATGTATATCACAAACAACAGTGGTCCCAGCACGGATCCCTGTGGAACACCACTGGTCACACGTCTCCATTTTGAGAAACTCCCTTCCACTGCTACTCTCTGTCTCCTGTTGCCCAGCCAGTTCTTTATCCATCTAGCTAGTACACCCTGGACCCCATGCGCCTTCACTTTCTCCATCAGCCTACCATGGGGAACCTTATCAAACGCCTTACTGAAGTCCATGTATAAGACATCTACAGCCCTTCCCTCATCAATCAACTTTGTCACTTCCTCAAAGAATTCTATTAAGTTGGTAAGACATGACCTTCCCTGCACAAAACCATGTTGCCTATCACTGATAAGCCCATTTTCTTCCTGATGGGAATAGATCCTATCCCTCAGTATCTTCTCCAGCAGCTTCCCTACCACTGACGTCAGGCTCACCGGTCTATAATTACCAGGATTTTCCCTGCTACCCTTCTTAAACAAGGGGACAACATTAGCAATTCTCCAGTCCTCCGGGACCTCACCCGTGTTTAAGGATGTTGCAAAGATATCTGTTAAGTCCCCAACTATTTCGTCTCTCGCTTCCCTCAGTAACCTGGGATAGATTCCATCCGGACCTGGGGACTTGTCCACCTTAATGCCTTTTAGAATACCCAACACTTTCTCCCTCTTTATGCCGACTTGACCTAGAGTAATCAAACATCTGTCCCTAACCTCAACATCCGTCATGTCCCTCTCCTCGGTGAATACCGATGCAAAGTACTCGTTTAGAATCTCACCCATTTTCTCTGACTTCACGCATAACTTTCCTCTTTTGTCCTTGAGTGGGCCAATCCTTTCTGTAGTTACTCTCTTGCTCCTTATATATGAATAAAAGGCTTTGGAATTTTCCTTAACCCTGTTTGCTAAAGATATTTCATGACTCCTTTTAGCCCTCTTAATTCCTCTTTTCAGATTGTGCCTACAATCCCGATATTCTTTCAAAGCTTCGTCTTTCTGCAGCCACCTAGACCTTATGTATGCTTCCTTTTTCCTCTTTGCTAGTCTCACAATTTCACCTGTCATCCATGGTTCCCTAATCTTGCCATTTCTATCCCTCATTTTCACAGGAACATGTCTCTCCTGCACGCTAATCAACCTCTCTTTAAAAGCCTCCCACATATCAAATGTGGATTTATCTTCAAACAGCTGCTCCCAATCTACATTCCCCAGCTCCTGCCGAATTTTGGTATAGTTGGCCTTCCCCCAATTTAGCACTCTTCCTTCAGGACCACTCTCGTCTTTGTCCATGAGTATTCTAAAACTTACGGAATTGTGATCACTATTCCCAAAGTAGTCCCCTACTGAAACTTCAACCACCTGGCCGGGCTCATTCCCCAACACCAGGTCCAGTATGGCCCCTTCCCGAGTTGGACTATTTACATACTGCTCTAGAAAACCCTCCTGGATGCTCCTTACAAATTCTGCTCCATCTAGACCTCTAACACTAAGTGAATCCCAGTCAATGTTGGGAAAATTAAAATCTCCTATCACCACCACCCTGTTGCTCCCACAGCTTTCCATAATCTGTTTACATATTTGTACCTCTATCTCACGCTCGCTGTTGGGAGGCCTGTAGTACAGCCCCAACATTGTTACCGCACCCTTCCTATTTCTGAGTTCTGCCCATTTTGTCTCACAGCTCGAGTCCTCCATAGTGCCTTCCTTCAGCACAGCTGTGATATCCTCTTTGACCAGTAATGCAACTCCTCCACCCCTTTTACCTCCCTCTCTATCCTGCCTGAAGCATCGGTATCCTGGGATATTTAGTTGCCAATCATGCCCTTCCCTTAACCAAGTCTCAGTAATAGCAATAACATCATACTCCCAGGTACTAATCCAAGCCCTAAGTTCATCTGACTTACCTACTACACTTCTTGCATTAAAACAAATACACCTCAGACCACCAGTCCCTTTGCTTTCATCATCTGCTCCCTGCCTACTCTTTCCCTTAGTCACGCTGACTTCATTATCTAGTTCCTTACAGGCTTTAGTTACTACATCCTTACTCTCTACTGACCTCTTTTGGTTCCCATCCCCCTGCCACATTCGTTTAAACCCTCCCCAACAGCGTTAGCAAAAGCACCCCCAAGGACATTGGTTCCAGTCCGGCCCAGGTGTCGACTGTCCAATTTGTAATAGTCCCACCTCCCCCAGAACCGGTCCCAATGTCCCAAAAATCTGAACCCCTCCCTCCTGCACCATCTCTCAAGCCACGCATTCATCCTGACTATTCTTTCATTTCTACTCTGACTATCACGTGGCACTGGTAGCAATCCGGAGATTACTACCTCTGAGGTCCTACTTTTTAACTTGGCTCCTAATTCCCTAAATTCTGTTTGTAGGACCTCATCCCGTTTTTTACCTATATCATTGGTGCCTATGTGCACAACAACAACTGGCTGTTCACCCTCCCCCTTCAGAATGTTCTGCAGTCGATCTGAGACATCCCTGACCCGTGCACCTGGGAGGCAACATACCATTCGGGAGTCTCGTTTTCGACCACAGAACCGCCTATCTACTCCCCTTACAATCGAATCCCCTATGACTATAGCCCTTCCACTCTTTTTCCTGCCCTTCTGAACAGCAGAGCCAGCCACGGTGCCATGAACCTGGCTACTGCTGCCTTCCCCTGGTGAGCCATCTCCCTCAACAGTATCCAAAATGGTATACCTGTTGTGGAGGGAGATGACCGCAGGGGACACCTACGCTGCCTTCCTGCTCTTTCTCTGCCTTTTGGTCACCCATTCCCTTTCTCCCTCAGCAATCCTAATCTGCGGTGTGACCAATTCGCTAAACGTGCTATCCACGACCTCCTCAGCATCGCAGATGCTCCAAAGTGAGTCCATCCGCAGCTCCAGAGCCGTCATGCGGTCTAACAAGAGCTGCAGCTGGACACACTTCCTGCACGTGAAGGAGTCAGGGACATCAGCCATGTCCCTGAGCTCCCACATTGAGCAAGAGGAGCATGACACGGGTCTGAGATCTCCTGCCATTTTTAATCTTAAGCTTAACTTAGTTAAATGAAAAAGGAACGAAAAGTTTTTACCAATCACGATAAAACCAGAGAAATAGAAAAAGCCTTACCTTATATACACCCCACCGAGTCCTTTTTTTTGGTTAGAGGAGGAGGGCGGGTGGGAGACACTACAAGTGTGGTGTCTCGGGTTCAGAAACCGCTCAAATATATAGGGTTTTACTTACCCAGCAGCCCCCCGGCCTCCGCCGAAAACAAAAGGAAATTAAGTTTACTTTCAAACTGACCTTCCCAGCTGCTCGCTCGCTCTATTAATCCTCTATTAATAAAGCACCAGGATTCCATATGCATTTTAACAGCCTTCGCAACTTGTCCAGCCCATTCACTTATGTAAAGCCTCAGGTCTCCAGTTTCTGCTCCCTCTCTCGCTCTCTCTAACTCTTGTTACATATCCTTTCTTCCTCCTCACTCTGTCTACCTCCTTTCTCTTTCTTCTCTGTCCGCTAGAAGTGTAGACCTCTCTCCGACAAAAAGCAGTAGATGCTAGTTCAATGGGATCATCACAAATCTGGGATCAATAGATTTTTGTTAGGAAAGGGTATTAAGGGGTAAGGAGCCAAGGCAGTTCAATTGAATTAAGATACAGATCAGCCATGATCTAATTAAATGGCAGAACAGGTTGGAGGGGCTGAATGGCCGGCTGCTGTTTCTATGTTCCCAGGTTCCGAGGAGGTAGGTGGACTGAGTGGGCTGCACACTCTAACAGGGGCACAGGAAGGGTTAACGGAGTTGGCGAGTGGGGGTGGGGTGTACTGCACTTTGTCCAGCAGTGTTAATGGTTTGATGGCAGGCAGGTTGCTGATAAGCTCTGGTGCCGACGTCTCGTCTTCCTGGTCCCCTCATTGACATGAACAATGAGCATTGCTGAGTGTCAGCACTGTGTTACTGCAGAGCAAAGGCAAAGTCCACTCACACAGCCACTGGACAGCACCAGCCCTGGCTTCAATCAGCACATGCACTGGTGTTAGAGGGCAGCTCACTCCATTACAAGAACCAACAAAAACAATTGCCTATGAACGTCCTCAATGGAGATTAATCACCACAGCACCAGACTCCTTTAAACAAGTTGTTTCTCCATCAGAACCTCCTAAATAGGGAATCTCACCATTGGGATCCCTGTTAAACAGGGGATCACACGATCAGACTCCCTGTTAAAGAGGGAATCTCACCATCAGGCTCCCTGTTAAAGGGGGAATCTCACCATCAGGCTCCCTGTTAAAGGGGGAATCTCGCCATCAGACTCCCTGTTAAAGAGGGGATCTCGTCATCAGGGTCCCTGTGAAACAGGGTATCACACGATCAGGCTCCATGTTAAACGGGGGATCGCGCCATCAGGCTCCCTGTTAAAGGGGGGATCTCGCCATCAGGCTCCCTGTTAAAGGGGGGATCTCGCCATCAGGCTCCCTGTTAAACGGGGGATCTCGCCATCAGGGTCCCTGTTAAAGGGGGAATCTCGCCATCAGGCTCCCTGTTAAAGGGGGAATCTCGCCATCAGGCTCCCTGTGAAACAGGGTATCACACGATCAGGCTCCATGTTAAACGGGGGATCGCGCCATCAGGCTCCCTGTTAAATGGGGGATCTCACCATCAGGCTCTCTGTTAAAGGGGGGATCTCGCCATCAGGCTCCCTGTTAAACGGGGGATATCGCCATCACGGTCCCTGTTAAAGAGGGGACCACACCATCAAGCTCCCTGTTAAACGGGGGATCTCACCATCAGGCTCCCTGTTAAAGAGGGGATCTCGCCATCAGGCTCCCTGTTAAAAGGGGGATCTCACCATCAGGCTCCCTGTTAAATGGGGGATCTCGCCATCAGGCTCCTTGTTAAACGGGGGATCTCACCTTCAGGCTCCCTGTTAAAGGGGGGATCTCGCCATCAGGCTCCCTGTTAAAGAGGGCATCTCACCATCAGGCTCCCTGTTAAACGGGGGATCTCACGAACAGGCTCCCTGTTAAAGAGGGGATCTCATCATCAGGCTCCCTGTTAAAGGGGGGATCTCACCATCAGGTTCCCTGTTAAAGAGGGGATCTCACCATCCGGCTCCCTGTCAAAGGGGGGATCTCACCATCAGGTTCCCTGTTAAAGAGGGGATCTCACGATCAGGCTCCCTGTTAAAGGGGGGATCTCATCATCAGGCTCCCTGTTAAACGGGGGATCTCGCCATCAGGCTCCCTGTTAAAGAGGGGATCTCACCATCAGGCTCCCTGTTAAAGGGGGGATTTCATCATCAGGCTCCCTGTTAAAGGGGGGATCTCACCATCAGGCTCCCTGTTAAAGGGGGGATCTCATCATCAGGCTCCCTGTTAAAGGGGGGATCTCATCATCAGGCTCCCTGTTAAAGGGGGAATCTCACCATCAGGCTCCCTGTTAAACAGGGGATCTCATCATCAGGCTCCCTGTTAAAGGGGGAATCTCACCATCAGGCTCCCTGTTAAAGAGGGGATCTCGCCATCAGGCTCCCTGTTAAAGGGGTGATCTCATCATCAGGCTCCCTGTTAAAGAGGGGATCTCACCATCAGGCTCCCTGTTAAAGGGGGGATCTCATCATCAGGCTCCCTGTTAAAGGGGGGATCTCATCATCAGGCTCCCTGTTAAACAGGGGATCTCACCATCAGGCTCCCTGTTAAAGGGGGGATCTCATCATCAGGCTCCCTGTTAAAGGGGGGATCTCACCATCAGGCTCCCTGTTAAAGGGGGGATCTCATCATCAGGCTCCCTGTTAAAGGGGGGATCTCATCATCAGGCTCCCTGTTAAAGAGGGGATCTCGTCATCAGGTTTCCTGTTAAAAGGGAGGATCTCATCATCAGGCTCTCTGTTAAAGGGGGGATCTCATCATCAGGCTCCCTGTTAAATGGGGGATCTCATCATCAGGCTCTCTGTTAAAGGGGGGATCTCATCATCAGGCTCCCTGTTAAAGGGGGGATCTCATCACCAGGCTCCCTGTTAAAGGGGGCATCTCATCATCAGGCTCCCTGTTAAAGAGGGGATCTCACCATCAGGCTCCCTGTTAAAGGGGGGATCTCACCATCAGGCTCCCTGTTAAAGGGGGGATCCCATCATCAGGCTCCCTGTTAAAGGGGAGATCTCACCATCAGGCTCCCTGTTAAAGAGGGGATCTCACCATCAGGCTCCCTGTTAAAGGGGGGATCTCATCATCAGGCTCCCTGTTAAAGGGGGATCTCATCACCAGGCTCCCTGTTAAAGGGGAGATCTCACCATCAGGCTCCCTGTTAAAGAGGGGATCTCACCATCAGGCTCCCTGTTAAAGGGGGGATCCCATCATCAGGCTCCCTGTTCAAGGGGGGATGTCACCATCAGGCTCCCTGTTAAAGAGGGGATCTCATCATCAGGCTCCATGTTAAAGGGGGGATCTCATCACCAGGCTCCCTGTTAAAGGGGAGATCTCACCATCAGGCTCCCTGTTAAAGAGGGGATCTCATCATCAGGCTCCCTGTTAAAGGGGGAATCTCACCATCAGGCTCCCTGTTAAAGAGGGGATCTCATCATCAGGCTCCCTGTTAAAGGGGGAATTTCACCATCAGGCTCCCTGTTAAAGAGGGGATCTCGCCATCAGGCTCCCTGTTAAAGGGGGAATCTCACCATCAGGCTCCCTGTTAAAGGGGGAACCTCACCATCAGGCTCCATGTAAAAGAGGGGATCTCACCATCAGGCTCCCTGTTAAAGGGGGAATCTCCATCAGGCTCCCTGTTAAAGAGGGGATCTCGCCATCAGGCTCCCTGTTAAAGGGGGAATCTCACCATCAGGCTCCCTGTTAAAGGAGGGATCTCACCATCAGGCTCCCTGTTAAAGGGGGAATCTCATCATCAGGCTCCCTGTTAAAGGGAGAATCTCACCATCAGGCCCCCTGTTAAAGGGGGAATCTCACCATCAGGCTCCCTGTTAAAGGAGGGATCTCACCATCAGGCTCCCTGTTAAACAGGGGATCTCATCATCAGGCTCCCTGTTAAAGGAGGGATCTCATCATCAGGCTCCCTGTTAAACAGGGGATCTCATCATCAGGCTCCCTGTTAAAGAGGGGATCTAATCATCAGGCCCCCTGTTAAAGGAGGGATCTCACCATCAGGCCCCCTGTTAAAGGGGGAATCTCACCATCAGGCTCCCTGTTAAAGGGGGAATCTCACCATCAGGCTCCCTGTTAAAGAGGGGATCTCACCATCAGCCTCCCTGTTGAACGGGGGAATCTCGCCATCAGGCTCCCTGTTAAAGAGGGGATCTCGCCATCAGGCTCCCTGTGAAAGGGGGAATCTCACCATCAGGCTCCCTGTTAAAGGGAGAATCTCACCATCAGGCTCCCTGTTAAAGGGGGAATCTCACCATCAGGCTCCCTGTTAAAGAGGGGATCTCGCCATCAGGCTCCCTGTTAAAGAGGGGATCTCGCCATCAGGCTCCCTGTGAAAGGGGGAATCTCACCATCAGGCTCCCTGTTAAAGGGAGAATCTCACCATCAGGCCCCCTGTTAAAGGGGGAATCTCACCATCAGGCTCCCTGTTAAAGGGGGAATCTCACCATCAGGCTCCCTGTTAAAGAGGGGATCTCACCATCAGGCTCCCTGTTGAAGGGGGAATCTCGCCATCAGGCTCCCTGTTAAAGAGGGGATCTCGCCATCAGGCTCCCTGTGAAAGGGGGAATCTCACCATCAGGCTCCCTGTTAAAGGGAGAATCTCACCATCAGGCTCCCTGTTAAAGGGAGAATCTCACCATCAGGCTCCCTGTTAAAGAGGGGATCTCGCCATCAGGCTCCCTGTTGAAGGGGGAATCTCGCCATCAGGCTCCCTGTTAAAGGGGGAATCTCACCATCAGGCTCCCTGTTAAAGGGGGAATCTCACCATCAGGCTCCCTGTTAAAGAGGGGATCTCACCATCAGGCTCCCTGTTGAAGGGGGCATCTCGCCATCAGGCTCCCTGTTAAAGAGGGGATCTCGCCATCAGGCTCCCTGTGAAAGGGGGAATCTCACCATCAGGCTCCCTGTTAAAGGGAGAATCTCACCATCAGGCTCCCTGTTAAAGCGGGAATCTCACCATCAGGCTCCCTGTTAAAGAGGGGATCTCACCATCAGGCTCCCTGTTCAAGGGGGAATCTCACCATCAGGCTCCCTGTTAAAGAGGGGATCTCACCATCAGGCTCCCTGTTAAAGGGGAAATCTCACCATCAGGTTCCCTGTTAAACGGGGGACATCGCCATCAGGCTCCCTGTTAAAGAGGGGATCTCACCATCAGGCTCCCTGTTAAAGGAGGGATCTCACCATCAGGCTCCCTGTTAAAGGGGGAATCTCACCATCAGGCTCCCTGCTAAAGAGGGGATCTCACCATCACGCTCCCTGTTAAAGGGGGAATCTCACCATCAGGCTCCCTGTTAAAGGGGGAATCTCACCATCAGGCTCCCTGTTAAAGAGGGGATCTCGCCATCAGGCTCCCTGTTAAAGGGGGAATCTCACCAGCAGGCTCCCTGTTAAACAGGGGGAATCTCACCATCAGGCTCCCTGTTGAAGGGGGAATCTCACCATCAGGCTCCCTGTTAAAGAGGGGATCTCGCCATCAGGCTCCCTGTTAAAGGGGGAAACTCACCATCAGGCTCCCTGTTAAAGGGGGAATCTCACCAGCAGGCTCCCTGTTAAAGGGGGAATCTCACCATCAGGCTCCCTGTTAAAGAGGGGATCTCACCATCAGGCTCCCTGTTAAAGGGGGAATCTCACCATCAGGCTCCCTGTTAAAGGGGGAATCTCATCATCAGGCTCCCTGTTAAAGAGGGGATCTCACCATCAGGCTCCCTGGTAAAGGGGGGATCTCATCATCAGGCTTCCTGTTAAAGGGGGGATCTCACCATCAGGCTCCCTGTTAAAGGGGGAATCTCATCATCAGGCTCCCTGTTAAACGGGGAATCTCATCATCAGGCTCCCTGTGAAAGGAGGGATCTCATCAACAGGCTCCCTGTTAAAGAGGGGATCACACCATCAGGCTCCCTGTTAAAGGGGGAATCTCACCATCAGGCACCCTGTTAAAGAGGGGATCTTGTCATCAGGCTCCCTGTTAAAGGGGGAATCTCACCATCAGGCTCCCTGTTAAAGGGGGAATCTCACCATCAGGCTCCCTGTTAAAGAGGGGATCTCACCATCAGGCTCCCTGTTGAAGGGGGAATCTCACCATCAGGCTCCCTGTTAAAGAGGTGATCTCACCATCAGGCTCCCTGTTAAAGAGGTGATCTCACCATCAGGCTCCCTGTTAAAGGGGGAATCTCACCATCAGGCTCCCTGTTAAAGAGGGGATCTCACCATCAGGCTCCCTGTTAAAGGGGGAATCTCACCATCAGGCTCCCTGTTAAAGAGGGGATCTCGCCATCAGGCTCCCTGTTTAAGGGGGAATCTCACCATCAGGCTCCCTGTTCAAGGGAGAATCTCACCATCAGGCTCCCTGTTAAAGGGGGAATCTCACCATCAGGCTCCCTGTTAAAGAGGGAATCTCACCATCAGGCTCCCTGTTAAAGAGGGGATCTCACCATCAGGCTCCCTGTTAAAGGGGGAATCTCACCATCAGGCTCCCTGTTAAAGAGGGGATCTCACCATCAGGATCCCTGTTAAAGGAGGGATCTCACCATCAGGCTCCCTGTTAAAGGGGGAATCTCATCATCAGGCTCCCTGTTAAAGAGGGGAATCTCACCATCAGGTTCCCTGTTAAACGGGGGATCTCATCATCAGGTTCCCTGTCAAAGAGGGGATCTCACCATCAGGCTCTCTGTTAAAGGGGGAATCTCACCATCAGGCTCCCTGTTAAAGAGGGGATCTCACCATCAGGCTCTCTGTTAAAGGGAGAATCTCACCATCAGGCTCCCTGTTAAAGAGGGGATCTCACCAACAGGCTCCCTGTTAAAGGGGGAATCTCACCATCAGGCTCCCTGCTAAAGAGGGGATCTCACCATCAGGCTCCCTGTTAAAGGAGGGATCTCACCATCAGGCTCCCTGTTAAAGGGGGAATCTCATCATCAGGCTCCCTGTTAAAGAGGGGATCTCACCATCAGGCTCCCTGTTAAACGGGGAATCTCATCATCAGGCTCTCTGTTAAAGGGGGGATCTCATCATCAGGCTCCCTGTTAAAGGGGGGATCTCACCATCAGGTTCCCTGTTAAACGGGGGATCTCGCCATCAGGCTTCCTGTTAAAGGGGGAATCTCACCATCAGGCTCCCTGTTAAAGGGGGGATCTCACCATCAGGTTCCCTGTTAAACGGGGGATCTCGCCATCAGGCTCCCTGTTAAAGAGGGGATCTCACCATTAGGCTCCCTGTTAAAGGGGGAATCTCACCATCAGGTTCCCTGTTAAAGGGGGGATCTCGCCATCAGGCTCCCTGTTAAAGGGGGGATCTCGCCATCAGGCTCCCTGTTAAAGAGGGGATCTCGCCATCAGGCTCCCTGTTAAAGAGGGGATCTCGTCATCAGGCTCCCTGTTAAAGAGGGGATCTCACCATCAGGCTCCCTGTTAAAGGGGGGATCTCACCATCAGGCTCCCTGTTAAAGAGGGGATCTCACCATCAGGCTCCCTGTTTAAGGGGGGATCTCTCCATCAGGCTCCCTGTTAAAGAGGGGATCTCACCATCAGGCTCCCTGTTGAAGGGGGGATCTCACCATCAGGCTCCCTGTTAAACGGGGAATCTCATCATCAGGCTCTCTGTTAAAGGGGGGATCTCATCATCAGGCTCCCTGTTGAAGGGGGGATCTCATCATCAGGCTCCCTGTTAAAGGAGGGATCTCACCATCAGGCTCCCTGTTAAAGGAGGGATCTCACCATCAGGCTCCCTGTTAAAGTGGGAATCTCGCCATCAGGGTCCCTGTTGAAGGGGGAATCTCACCATCAGGCTCCCTGTTAAACGGGGAATCTCACCATCAGGCTCCCTGTTAAAGGGGGAATCTCACCATCAGGCTCCCTGTTAAAGAGGGAATCTCACCATCAAGCTCCCTGTTGAAGGGGGAATCTCACCATCAGGCTCCCTGTTGAAGGGGGAATCTCACCATCAGGCTGCCTGTTAAAGGGGGGATCTCATCATCAGGCTCCCTGTTAAAGGGGGACTCTCACGATCAGGCTCCCTGTTAAAGTGGGAATCTCACCATCAAGCTCCCTGTTGAAGGGGGAATCTCACCATCAGGCTCCCTGTTGAAGGGGGAATCTCACCATCAGGCTGCCTGTTAAAGGGGGGATCTCATCATCAGGCTCCCTGTTAAAGAGGGGATCTCGCCATCAGGCTCCCTGTTAAAGGGGGAATCTCACCATCAGGCTCCCTGTTAAAGGGGGGATCTCACCATCAGGCTCCCTGTTAAAGGGGGAATCTCACCATCAGGCTCCCTGTTAAAGGGGGGATCTCACCATCAGGTTCCCTGTTAAACGGGGGATCTCGCCATCAGGCTCCCTGTTAAAGAGGGGATCTCACCATCAGGCTCCCTGTTAAAGGGGGAATCTCACCATCAGGTTCCCTGTTAAAGGGGGGATCTCACCATCAGGCTCCCTGTTAAAGGGGGGATCTCGCCATCAGGCTCCCTGTTAAAGAGGGGATCTCGCCATCAGGCTCCCTGTTAAAGAGGGGATCTCGTCATCAGGCTCCCTGTTAAAGAGGGGATCTCACCATCAGGCTCCCTGTTAAAGGGGGGATCTCACCATCAGGCTCCCTGTTAAAGAGGGGATCTCACCATCAGGCTCCCTGTTTAAGGGGGGATCTCTCCATCAGGCTCCCTGTTAAAGAGGGGATCTCACCATCAGGCTCCCTGTTGAAGGGGGGATCTCACCATCAGTCTCCCTGTTAAAGAGGGGATCTCACCATCAGGCTCCCTGTTAAAGGGGGGATCTCACCATCCGGCTCCCTGTTTAAGGGGGGATCTCACCATCAGGCTCCCTGTTTAAGGGGGGATCTCACCATCAGGCTCTGTTAAACGGGGGATCTTAGCATCAGGCTCCCTGTTAAAGGGGGAATCTCACCATCAGGCTCCCTGTTAAAGAGGGGATCTCGCCATCAGGCTCCCTGTTAAAGGGGGAATCTCACCAGCAGGCTCCCTGTTAAACAGGGGGAATCTCACCATCAGGCTCCCTGTTGAAGGGGGAATCTCACCATCAGGCTCCCTGTTAAAGAGGGGATCTCGCCATCAGGCTCCCTGTTAAAGGGGGAATCTCACCATCAGGCTCCCTCTTAAAGGGGGAATCTCACCATCAGGTTCCCTGTTAAACGGGGGATCTCGCCATCAGGCTCCCTGTTAAAGAGGGGATCTCACCATCAGGCTCTCTGTTAAAGGGGGAATCTCACCATCAGGCTCCCTGTTAAAGAGGGGATCTCACCATCAGGCTCTCTGTTAAAGGGGGAATCTCACCATCAGGCTCCCTGTTAAAGAGGGGATCTCACCATCAGGCTCCCTGTTAAAGAGGGAATCTCACCATCAGGCTCCCTGTTAAAGGGGGAATCTCACCATCAGGCTCCCTGCTAAAGAGGGGATCTCACCATCAGGCTCCCTGTTAAAGGAGGGATCTCACCATCAGGCTCCCTGTTAAAGGGGGAATCTCATCATCAGGCTCCCTGTTAAAGAGGGGATCTCACCATCAGGCTCCCTGTTAAACGGGGAATCTCATCATCAGGCTCTCTGTTAAAGGGGGGATCTCATCATCAGGCTCCCTGTTAAAGGGGGGATCTCACCATCTGGTTCCCTGTTAAACGGGGGATCTCGCCATCAGGCTCCCTGTTAAAGGGGGAATCTCACCATCAGGCTCCCTGTTAAAGGGGGGATCTCACCATCAGGTTCCCTGTTAAACGGGGGATCTCGCCATCAGGCTCCCTGTTAAAGAGGGGATCTCACCATTAGGCTCCCTGTTAAAGGGGAAATCTCACCATCAGGTTCCCTGTTAAAGGGGGGATCTCGCCATCAGGCTCCCTGTTAAAGGGGGGATTTCGCCATCAGGCTCCCTGTTAAAGAGGGGATCTCGCCATCAGGCTCCCTGTTAAAGAGGGGATCTCGTCATCAGGCTCCCTGTTAAAGAGGGGATCTCACCATCAGGCTCCCTGTTAAAGGGGGGATCTCACCATCAGGCTCCCTGTTAAAGAGGGGATCTCACCATCAGGCTCCCTGTTTAAGGGGGGATCTCTCCATCAGGCTCCCTGTTAAAGAGGGGATCTCACCATCAGGCTCCCTGTTGAAGGGGGGATCTCACCATCAGGCTCCCTGTTAAACGGGGAATCTCATCATCAGGCTCTCTGTTAAAGGGGGGATCTCATCATCAGGCTCCCTGTTGAAGGGGGGATCTCATCATCAGGCTCCCTGTTAAAGGAGGGATCTCACCATCAGGCTCCCTGTTAAAGGAGGGATCTCACCATCAGGCTCCCTGTTAAAGTGGGAATCTCGCCATCAGGGTCCCTGTTGAAGGGGGAATCTCACCATCAGGCTCCCTGTTAAACGGGGAATCTCACCATCAGGCTCCCTGTTAAAGGGGGAATCTCACCATCAGGCTCCCTGTTAAAGAGGGAATCTCACCATCAAGCTCCCTGTTGAAGGGGGAATCTCACCATCAGGCTCCCTGTTGAAGGGGGAATCTCACCATCAGGCTGCCTGTTAAAGGGGGGATCTCATCATCAGGCTCCCTGTTAAAGGGGGACTCTCACGATCAGGCTCCCTGTTAAAGTGGGAATCTCACCATCAAGCTCCCTGTTGAAGGGGGAATCTCACCATCAGGCTCCCTGTTGAAGGGGGAATCTCACCATCAGGCTGCCTGTTAAAGGGGGGATCTCATCATCAGGCTCCCTGTTAAAGAGGGGATCTCGCCATCAGGCTCCCTGTTAAAGGGGGAATCTCACCATCAGGCTCCCTGTTAAAGGGGGGATCTCACCATCAGGCTCCCTGTTAAAGGGGGAATCTCACCATCAGGCTCCCTGTTAAAGGGGGGATCTCACCATCAGGTTCCCTGTTAAACGGGGGATCTCGCCATCAGGCTCCCTGTTAAAGAGGGGATCTCACCATCAGGCTCCCTGTTAAAGGGGGAATCTCACCATCAGGTTCCCTGTTAAAGGGGGGATCTCGCCATCAGGCTCCCTGTTAAAGGGGGGATCTCGCCATCAGGCTCCCTGTTAAAGAGGGGATCTCGCCATCAGGCTCCCTGTTAAAGAGGGGATCTCGTCATCAGGCTCCCTGTTAAAGAGGGGATCTCACCATCAGGCTCCCTGTTAAAGGGGGGATCTCACCATCAGGCTCCCTGTTAAAGAGGGGATCTCACCATCAGGCTCCCTGTTTAAGGGGGGATCTCTCCATCAGGCTCCCTGTTAAAGAGGGGATCTCACCATCAGGCTCCCTGTTGAAGGGGGGATCTCACCATCAGTCTCCCTGTTAAAGAGGGGATCTCACCATCAGGCTCCCTGTTAAAGGGGGGATCTCACCATCCGGCTCCCTGTTTAAGGGGGGATCTCACCATCAGGCTCCCTGTTTAAGGGGGGATCTCACCATCAGGCTCTGTTAAACGGGGGATCTTAGCATCAGGCTCCCTGTTAAAGGGGGAATCTCACCATCAGGCTCCCTGTTAAAGAGGGGATCTCGCCATCAGGCTCCCTGTTAAAGGGGGAATCTCACCAGCAGGCTCCCTGTTAAACAGGGGGAATCTCACCATCAGGCTCCCTGTTGAAGGGGGAATCTCACCATCAGGCTCCCTGTTAAAGAGGGGATCTCGCCATCAGGCTCCCTGTTAAAGGGGGAATCTCACCATCAGGCTCCCTCTTAAAGGGGGAATCTCACCATCAGGTTCCCTGTTAAACGGGGGATCTCGCCATCAGGCTCCCTGTTAAAGAGGGGATCTCACCATCAGGCTCTCTGTTAAAGGGGGAATCTCACCATCAGGCTCCCTGTTAAAGAGGGGATCTCACCATCAGGCTCTCTGTTAAAGGGGGAATCTCACCATCAGGCTCCCTGTTAAAGAGGGGATCTCACCATCAGGCTCCCTGTTAAAGAGGGAATCTCACCATCAGGCTCCCTGTTAAAGGGGGAATCTCACCATCAGGCTCCCTGCTAAAGAGGGGATCTCACCATCAGGCTCCCTGTTAAAGGAGGGATCTCACCATCAGGCTCCCTGTTAAAGGGGGAATCTCATCATCAGGCTCCCTGTTAAAGAGGGGATCTCACCATCAGGCTCCCTGTTAAACGGGGAATCTCATCATCAGGCTCTCTGTTAAAGGGGGGATCTCATCATCAGGCTCCCTGTTAAAGGGGGGATCTCACCATCTGGTTCCCTGTTAAACGGGGGATCTCGCCATCAGGCTCCCTGTTAAAGGGGGAATCTCACCATCAGGCTCCCTGTTAAAGGGGGGATCTCACCATCAGGTTCCCTGTTAAATGGGGGATCTCGCCATCAGGCTCCCTGTTAAAGAGGGGATCTCACCATTAGGCTCCCTGTTAAAGGGGAAATCTCACCATCAGGTTCCCTGTTAAAGGGGGGATCTCGCCATCAGGCTCCCTGTTAAAGGGGGGATTTCGCCATCAGGCTCCCTGTTAAAGAGGGGATCTCGCCATCAGGCTCCCTGTTAAAGAGGGGATCTCGTCATCAGGCTCCCTGTTAAAGAGGGGATCTCACCATCAGGCTCCCTGTTAAAGGGGGGAATCTCACCATCAGGCTCCCTGTTAAAGAGGGGATCTCACCATCAGGCTCCCTGTTTAAGGGGGGATCTCTCCATCAGGCTCCCTGTTAAAGAGGGGATCTCACCATCAGGCTCCCTGTTGAAGGGGGGATCTCACCATCAGGCTCCCTGTTAAACGGGGAATCTCATCATCAGGCTCTCTGTTAAAGGGGGGATCTCATCATCAGGCTCACTGTTGAAGGGGGGATCTCATCATCAGGCTCCCTGTTAAAGGAGGGATCTCACCATCAGGCTCCCTGTTAAAGGAGGGATCTCACCATCAGGCTCCCTGTTAAAGTGGGAATCTCGCCATCAGGGTCCCTGTTGAAGGGGGAATCTCACCATCAGGCTCCCTGTTAAACGGGGAATCTCACCATCAGGCTCCCTGTTAAAGGGGGAATCTCACCATCAGGCTCCCTGTTAAAGAGGGAATCTCACCATCAAGCTCCCTGTTGAAGGGGGAATCTCACCATCAGGCTCCCTGTTGAAGGGGGAATCTCACCATCAGGCTGCCTGTTAAAGGGGGGATCTCATCATCAGGCTCCCTGTTAAAGGGGGACTCTCACGATCAGGCTCCCTGTTAAAGTGGGAATCTCACCATCAAGCTCCCTGTTGAAGGGGGAATCTCACCATCAGGCTCCCTGTTGAAGTGGGAATCTCACCATCAGGCTGCCTGTTAAAGGAGGGATCTCACCATCAGGCTCCCTGTTAAAGGGGGGATCTCACCATCAGGTTCCCTGTTAAACGGGGGATCTCGCCATCAGGCTCCCTGTTAAAGAGGGGATCTCACCATCAGGCTCCCTGTTAAAGGGGGAATCTCACCATCAGGTTCCCTGTTAAAGGGGGGATCTCGCCATCAGGCTCCCTGTTAAAGGGGGGATCTCGCCATCAGGCTCCCTGTTAAAGAGGGGATCTCGCCATCAGGCTCCCTGTTAAAGAGGGGATCTCGTCATCAGGCTCCCTGTTAAAGAGGGGATCTCACCATCAGGCTCCCTGTTAAAGGGGGGATCTCACCATCAGGCTCCCTGTTAAAGAGGGGATCTCACCATCAGGCTCCCTGTTTAAGGGGGGATCTCTCCATCAGGCTCCCTGTTAAAGAGGGGATCTCACCATCAGGCTCCCTGTTGAAGGGGGGATCTCACCATCCGTCTCCCTGTTAAAGAGGGGATCTCACCATCAGGCTCCCTGTTTAAGGGGGGATCTCACCATCAGGCTCTGTTAAACGGGGGATCTTAGCATCAGGCTCCCTGTTAAAGGGGGAATCTCACCATCAGGCTCCCTGTTAAAGAGGGGATCTCGCCATCAGGCTCCCTGTTAAAGGGGGAATCTCACCAGCAGGCTCCCTGTTAAACAGGGGGAATCTCACCATCAGGCTCCCTGTTGAAGGGGGAATCTCACCATCAGGCTCCCTGTTAAAGTGGGGATCTCGCCATCAGGCTCCCTGTTAAAGGGGGAATCTCACCATCAGGCTCCCTCTTAAAGGGGGAATCTCACCATCAGGTTCCCTGTTAAACGGGGGATCTCGCCATCAGGCTCCCTGTTAAAGAGGGGATCTCACCATCAGGCTCCCTGTTAAAGGGGGAATCTCACCATCAGGTTCCCTGTTAAAGGGGGGATCTCGCCATCAGGCTCCCTGTTAAAGGGGGGATCTCGCCATCAGGCTCCCTGTTAAACTGGGGATCTCGCCATCAGGCTCCCTGTTAAAGAGGGGATCTCATCATCAGGCTCCCTGTTAAAGAGGGGATCTCACCATCAGGCTCCCTGTTAAAGGGGGGATCTCACCATCAGGCTCCCTGTTAAAGAGGGGATCTCACCATCAGGCTCCCTGTTTAAGGGGGGATCTCTCCATCAGGCTCCCTGTTAAAGAGGGGATCTCACCATCAGGCTCCCTGTTGAAGGGGGGATCTCACCATCAGGCTCCCTGTTAAAGAGGGGATCTCACCATCAGGCTCCCTGTTAAAGGGGGAATCTCACCATCAGGCTCCCTGTTAAAGGGGGGATCTCACCATCAGGTTCCCTGTTAAACGGGGGATCTCGCCATCAGGCTCCCTGTTAAAGAGGGGATCTCATCATCAGGCTCCCTGTTAAAGGGGGGATCTCACCATTAGGTTCCCTGTTAAACGGGGGATCTCGCCATCAGGCTCCCTGTTAAAGGGGGAATCTCACCATCAGGCTCCCTGTTAAAGAGGGGATCTCACCATCAGGCTCCCTGTTAAAGGGGGAATCTCACCATCAGGTTCCCTGTTAAAGGGGGGATCTCGCCATCAGGCTCCCTATTAAAGGGGGGATCTCGCCATCAGGCTCCCTGTTAAAGAGGGGATCTCGCTATCAGGCTCCCTGTTAAAGAGGGGATCTCGTCATCAGGCTCCCTGTTAAAGGGGGGATCTCACCATCAGGCTCCCTGTTAAAGGGGGGATCTCACCATCAGGCTCCCTGTTAAAGAGGGGATCTCACCATCAGGCTCCCTGTTTAAGGGGGGATCTCTCCATCAGGCTCCCTGTTAAAGAGGGGATCTCACCATCAGGCTCCCTGTTGAAGGGGGGATCTCACCATCAGGCTCCCTGTTAAACGGGGAATCTCATCATCAGGCTCTCTGTTAAAGGGGGGATCTCATCATCAGGCTCCCTGTTAAACAGGGGATCTCATCATCAGGCTCCCTGTTAAAGGAGGGATCTCACCATCAGGCTCCCTGTTAAAGGAGGGATCTCACCATCAGGCTCCCTGTTAAAGTGGGAATCTCGCCATCAGGGTCCCTGTTGAAGGGGGAATCTCACCATCCGGCTCCCTGTTAAAGGGGGAATCTCACCATCAGGCTCCCTGTTAAAGGGGGAATCTCACCATCAGGCTCCCTGTTAAAGAGGGAATCTCACCATCAAGCTCCCTGTTGAAGGGGGAATCTCACCATCAGGCTCCCTGTTGAAGGGGGAATCTCACCATCAGGCTGCCTGTTAAAGGGGGGATCTCATCATCAGGCTCCCTGTTAAAGGGGGACTCTCACCATCAGGCTCCCTGTTAAAGGGGGAATCTCACCATCAGGCTCCCTGTTGAAGGGGGAATCTCACCATCAGGCTGCCTGTTAAAGGGGGAATCTCACCATCAGGCTGCCTGTTAAAGAGGGGATCTCGCCATCAGGCTCCCTGTTAAAGGGGGAATCTCACCATCAGGCTCCCTGTTAAAGGGGGAATCTCACCATCAGGCTCCCTGTTAAAGGGGGAATCTCACCATCAGGCTCCCTGTTGAAGGGGGAATCTCACCATCAGGCTGCCTGTTTAAGGGGGGATCTCACCATCAGGCTCCCTGTTAAAGGAGGGATCACCATCAGGCTCCCTGTTAAAGGGGGAATCTCACCATCATGCTCCCTGTTAAAGAGGGGATCTCACCATCAGGCTCCCTGTTAAAGGGGGAATCTCACCATCAGGCTCCCTGTTAAAGGGGGAATCTCACCATCAGGTTCCCTGTTAAACGGGGGATCTCGCCATCAGGCTCCCTGTTAAAGAGGGGATCTCACCATCAGGCTCCCTGTTAAAGGGGGAATCTCACCATCAGGTTCCCTGTTAAAGGGGGGATCTCGCCATCAGGCTCCCTGTTAAAGGGGGGATCTCGCCATCAGGCTCCCTGTTAAAGAGGGGATCTCGCCATCAGGCTCCCTGTTAAAGAGGGGATCTCGTCATCAGGCTCCCTGTTAAAGAGGGGATCTCACCATCAGGCTCCCTGTTAAAGGGGGGATCTCACCATCAGGCTCCCTGTTAAAGAGGGGATCTCACCATCAGGCTCCCTGTTTAAGGGGGGATCTCTCCATCAGGCTCCCTGTTAAAGAGGGGATCTCACCATCAGGCTCCCTGTTGAAGGGGGGATCTCACCATCAGGCTCCCTGTTAAAGAGGGGATCTCACCATCAGGCTCCCTGTTAAAGGGGGGATCTCACCATCCGGCTCCCTGTTTAAGGGGGGATCTCACCATCAGGCTCCCTGTTTAAGGGGGGATCTCACCATCAGGCTCTGTTAAACGGGGGATCTTAGCATCAGGCTCCCTGTTAAAGGGGGAATCTCACCATCAGGCTCCCTGTTAAAGAGGGGATCTCGCCATCAGGCTCCCTGTTAAAGGGGGAATCTCACCAGCAGGCTCCCTGTTAAACAGGGGGAATCTCACCATCAGGCTCCCTGTTGAAGGGGGAATCTCACCATCAGGCTCCCTGTTAAAGAGGGGATCTCGCCATCAGGCTCCCTGTTAAAGGGGGAATCTCACCATCAGGCTCCCTCTTAAAGGGGGAATCTCACCATCAGGTTCCCTGTTAAACGGGGGATCTCGCCATCAGGCTCCCTGTTAAAGAGGGGATCTCACCATCAGGCTCCCTGTTAAAGGGGGAATCTCACCATCAGGTTCCCTGTTAAAGGGGGGATCTCGCCATCATGCTCCCTGTTAAAGGGGGGATCTCGCCATCAGGCTCCCTGTTAAAGAGGGGATCTCGCCATCAGGCTCCCTGTTAAAGAGGGCATCTCGTCATCAGGCTCCCTGTTAAAGAGGGGATCTCACCATCAGGCTCCCTGTTAAAGGGGGGATCTCACCATCAGGCTCCCTGTTAAAGAGGGGATCTCACCATCAGGCTCCCTGTTTAAGGGGGGATCTCTCCATCAGGCTCCCTGTTAAAGAGGGGATCTCACCATCAGGCTCCCTGTTGAAGGGGGGATCTCACCATCAGGTTCCCTGTTAAAGAGGGGATCTCACCATCAGGCTCCCTGTTAAAGGGGGGATCTCACCATCCGGCTCCCTGTTTAAGGGGGGATCTCACCATCAGGCTCCCTGTTTAAGGGGGGATCTCACCATCAGGCTCTGTTAAACGGGGGATCTTAGCATCAGGCTCCCTGTTAAAGGGGGGATCTCACCATCAGGCTCCCTGTTTTAGGGGGGATCTCTCCATCAGGCTCCCTGTTTAGGAGGGGATCTCACCATCAGGCTCCCTGTTTAAGGGGGGATCTCTCCATCAGGCTCCCTGTTAAAGAGGGGATCTCACCATCAGGCTCTCTGTTAAATGGGGGATCTCAGCATCAGGCTCCCTGTTAAAGGGGGGATCTCACCATCAGGCTCCCTGTTTAAGGGGGGATCTCTCCATCAGGCTCCCTGTTAAAGAGGGGATCTCACCATCAGGCTCTCTGTTAAACGGGGGATCTCAGCATCAGGCTCCCCGTTAAAGGGGGGATCTCACCATCAGGCTCCCTGTTAAAGGGGGGATCTCACCATCAGGCTCCCTGTTAAAGGGGGGATCTCTCCATCAGGCTCCCTGTTAAAGAGGGGATCTCACCATCAGGCTCTCTGTTAAACGGGGGATCTCACCATCAGGCTCCCTGTTAAAGGGGGGTTCTCACCATCAGGCTCTCTGTTAAAGGGGGGATCTCACCATCAGGCTCTCTGTTAAACGGGGGATCTCTCCATCAGGCTCCCTGTTAAAGAGGGGATCTCACCATCAGGCTCTCTGTTAAACGGGGGATCTCAGCATCAGGCTCCCCGTTAAAGGGGGGATCTCACCATCAGGCTCCCTGTTAAAGGGGGGATCTCACCGTCAGGCTCCCTGTTAAAGGGGGGATC
The DNA here is from genome assembly GCF_036365525.1 of Heterodontus francisci. Taxonomy (NCBI): domain Eukaryota; kingdom Metazoa; phylum Chordata; class Chondrichthyes; order Heterodontiformes; family Heterodontidae; genus Heterodontus; species Heterodontus francisci. Next base: position 88,415,494 of record NC_090390.1, read on the forward strand.
TCTCCATCAGGCTCCCTGTTAAAGAGGGGATCTCACCATCAGGCTCTCTGTTCAACGGGGGATCTCACCATCAGGCTCCCTGTTAAACGGGGGATCTCACCATCAGGCTCTCTGTTAAAGGGGGGATCTCACCATCAGGCTCTCTGTTAAACGGGGGATCTCACCATCAGGCTCCCCGTTAAAGGGGGGATCTCACCATCAGGCTCCCTGTTAAAGGGGGGATCTCACCATCCGGCTCCCTGTTAAAGGGGGGATCTCTCCATCAGGCTCCCTGTTAAAAGGGGGATCTCTCCATCAGGCTCCCTGTTAAAGGGGGGATCACACCATCAGGCTCCCTGTTAAAGGGGGGATCTCACCATCCGGCTCCCTGTTAAAGGGGGGATCTCACCATCCGGCTCCCTGTTAAAGGGGGGATCTCTCCATCAGGCTCCCTGTTAAAGGGGGGATCTCACCATCCGGCTCCCTGTTAAAGGGGGGATCTCACCATCCGGCTCCCTGTTAAACGGGGGATCTCACCATCCGGCTCCCTGTTAAACGGGGGTCTCACCATCAGTATCCGTGTTAAAGTGTGTACATGGGCTGCGAGAGGAGATGAAATGTGTGGACTGTCTTGATCAAGGAAATTGTGCAGGGGCTGTGGGAGGAGCAGGGTTGATATGATACCGAGAATTTCCCTTTGCATACTTTATAAAATAAAGTTTCCAGTCTTGTCCCCTTCTCTGTGCAGGCACGGACTCGGGATATCCTTTAATGTCGTTCCATTCTCTAATTGTAATTTTAGGCTTTAGGTGATCCTCATCCTGTTCTCACCCAACTTGCTAACAGAAGTCAGAGGTCAGAGCTCCTACTTCCTTTAGTTGTCCATAATATGACACCCCTAGAATCATAGAATCATAGAAAGTTTAAGGCGCAGAAAGAGGCCACTTTGCCCATCGTGTCTGTGCCGTCCCAAAAACGATCCACCTATTCTAATCCCACCTTCCAGCATTTGCTCTGTCGTCCTGCAGTTTACAGCACTCGAGGTGCATATCCAGACTCCTTTTGAATGAGTTGAGGGGTTCTGCCTCAACTACCCTTTCAGGCAGTGAGTTCCAGGCCCCCATCAGCCTCTGGGTGAAAATGTTTTTCCTCATCTCCCATCTAATCTTTCTACCCATCACTTTTATCTATGCCCCATCCTTCTCTGTTCCAAGGAGAACAACCCCAGCCTATCCAATCTTTCCTCATAGCTGCATTTTTGCAGTCCTGGCAACATCCTCGTAAATCTCCTCTGTACCCTCTCTAGTGCAATTACATCCTTTCTGTAATGAGGTGACCAGAACTGCACACAGTACTCAAGTTGTGGCCTAACCAATGAGTTATACAGTTCCAGCATAACCTCCCTGCTCTTGTATTCTATACCTCGGCTCATAAAGGAAAGGATTCTATATGTCTTCTTAACCACCTTATCGACCTGACCTGCTACCTTCAGGGATCTGTGGACATTCACTCCAAGGTCCCTCACTTCCTCTACACTTCTCAGTATTTTCCCATTTATTGTGTATTCCTTTGCCTTGTTTGACCTCTCCAAATACATCATCTCACACTTCTCTGGGTTGAATTCCATTTGCCACTTTTCTGCCCATCTGACCAGACCATCAATATCTTCCTGCAGCCCACAGCTATCCTTCTCGCTATCTACCACACGGCCAATCTTTGTGTCGTCTGCAAACTTCTTGATCATGCCCCTAAATTTACATCCAAATCATGAATATATACCACAAAAAGCAGGGGACCCAATTCTGAGCCCTGCGGAACACTACTGGAAACAGCCCTCCAGTCACTAAAACACCCATGTTCTCCAAATCCACAGTTCCCATACTTTGATCAAATCACCCACTGCTCACTGTTTTTAGGGAAGCTGCCCTCTTTTGTTCTGGGACGAGTCTCCCACCCCTCAACATTGTTTCTAATAATATCATATGCTCTTTAAAATAGGGAGTTCAAAGCTGCACACAGTACAAACCAAGACCAAATTTCATTTTACCATTAATTCCCTTGATTGAAATAGTTACAGTCGCAGCTATAGAACCCAACTACCTCACAGATAATTACCGCCAAGGTGGCTAATCGGCCTATCTAGATTGATCTCACAAAAACCCCCTTGTTTGTTAGATGATTCCATGGTTTGTGTCTGTAGTGTATTTTATTGAACTGGCTGATTGTATAGTGTCATGCATGCCCACTCCTGCCAAGAATGAGGCATATTAATTTTGCCACATGGACATTAAATTTCAAACTGTTGTTGAAGTGAAGAAAGGACTTGCTTTAATAACAAATTGCCAGATCCTGGCTGGAAAGACATTTGCATATTAACGGACAGTGTTTGGAAAGGACAAAGCAGCCATTCCCTGACACATTCAACCCACAATGGACTTTTGATCACCAGACGTTGAAGGTGGGGTAGATCGCATTCCAGGTTGACTGCTCAGATGGCTGAATATACAAACGGACATGGTCAAACCAGCTAGTCACATGACTAACCTGCTGGACAACCTCACTTTCTTGAATGTGTACAAACAGTTTGGGCAGAAAGCAGAATGCTCCAGGACTGAGAAGATCTCTTCTGTCTGACTCGCCACAGCCTCTCCTGTCTGTCTGCTCCCATCTCTTTCTTATGGAACTCCAAATCCACTGAAGACACATAAACCCCAAAAGAGAAAAGTCTCCTATAGCGAACAAGGTTTAAGAAGAATACTGGGCCCCAACGAAAAGCAAGACCTACCTACAATAACGGACACTACAGTGAGCTCGAAGAACTGGAACACAGAAAACCTCCTCAGATATTCCCTCAAACCTTTCCACTTTATTTCTTCTGTTTTTCTGTTTCTATCTGCATGTGTGTATCGTGTGTGGATGCTAGTGTGGGCACGTCGTGTATCTGTAGGCGTTAAACCGAATTAGAGTTTAAGTTTAATAAATTTCAACTTTCCTTCTTTAAACCTAAGAAAGCCTCTTTGTGCTGGTTTCTTTGCCTTATAATTAGAAAGTGGTGAACAAGGATTCACCAAGGGGGAGCTAAAAACACAGTGTGTTTAAAACGAAACCCTGTTACAGTAAGACCAGGTGAAGACTGAGAGGGAACCTTAGACCTCTTTCTCACCAGGTCGTAACAGAAATTTGGGTACTAGCATCTGGGATTGACCCACAGACAAACGAGAGAAATTGGAAGTGGGAAGTCAAATTGTTCTCAAGCAAAAAAGGAGCAAGATTTCATTACAGGTTTTCTTGTAGTTGTGTGTGCTTGAATATTAACATGTCTGCAACTGAAGCTAGTAGCTCTCCAAGCCAGGGTGAAGTAACTTGGGATAAGTTAAAAACACTGTCTATGGAGGAGTTGAGCAACATGGCTGAGGAGAGTGGAATCACTGTACGTGGCAAGGCTAGGAAGTCTGAACTCCTAAGGCTAGTGGCCAACCATTTTTCCCTGGAATCTGAAGAAGCAGAAATAGGGTTAGAAGCAGACCCAGATAGGGTATTATTAGCAAAGATACAATTGGAACAGAGGAAAATTGAATTTGAGGAGAGGGAAAGAGAAAGCGAAAGGGAAAGACACGAAAAAGAGAGAGGCAGGAGAGGAAGAAAGAGCCATCCAGAAGGAACGTAAAGACAAAGAGAGGGAGGAGAGAGAGAGAAAGAACCTTCCAGAAAGAATGTGAAGAGAGAGAGTTGAAGCAGCTTGAGTTAACTAGGAGGTGACAGAGTAACCCTAGTGAAAGCACGGCCAACACGGAGAAGCATAATTCAGGGCTGGGTACAAACTTGTTAAAACTAGCTCAACTAATTCCAAAGTTCAATGAGGAGGATGTAGAAATATTTTTGTGTCCTTTGAGAAACTGGCAAGGCAGCTAAAATGGCCAGCTGAGACCTGGCCTCTTTTATAACAAAGCAAACTAACTGGAAAAGCCCATGAGGTTTATTCCCTGTTGCCAGATGAGAGTTCATCAAATTATGCTATCCTCGGGGCAAATGAATTAGTACCCGAGGCCTATCATAAAACTTTAGATCCCTCAAGTAGCAAGCTAATCAAACTTATATGGAGTTTGAAATTAGTAAGCAGCTGGCTTTTGACCAGTGGCTGAGGGTTCTTAAAGAACAGCTCAGCTGTGAAAATCTCAGAGAAGTAATTCTGTTCGAGGAAATTGAAAACTATCTCCCACTCTCCATAAAGACCCATCTAGAGGAACAGAGGGTTCAGAGAGCCTGGCAATCTTTAATTTATAAGTCGGTCTCCCAGGGGAGAACCATTCCTAGTCACCCTCACAATTCCGAAAGGGACAAAGGGTGCGAAGGTGATAGGAGCCCAAGCAGTCCTGGGAGAGAAAGAAAAGCAGGAGACACAAGGGTCCTCCTCCAGTCAAACAGGAAGGTGCTATGAGCAGGAGCGAGATCCGGAGACCTGTCTGCTTCCATTGTAATAAAGCAGGGCATTTAACAGCTGACTGCTGGGAACTAAAGAGAAAACCTGTAGGGTTAATCAGGGCATATCCGCTCAGTGAAGATGGGACCCTGAGGAAAGCACAGCAGAACAAGCTATGGCTTTAACTGCAGTAAGACCCAGGAATGAATTAAATGCAGTTTCCCTAGCTGAGGCTCAGCAAGCATGACCCAGTATTGCAAGAGTTAGCACAGGCTGCCCAGTCTGAAAGTGAAGCAGAGTGAGTCCCTGATTGCTACTATTTAAAGAATAAGGTACTGATGAGGAAATGGAATTCTCCTCACAGACCTGAGAGCAAAGAGTGGACCAGTTAGTGGTGCTGCAGAGCTCCGGATAGAAATATTAAGAAGGGCCCACGTGACTACAGTGGCTGTACATGCTGGTATACGAATGACCAAAGCCCGTATAAGACAGCAATTTGACTGACCAAAACTCCACAAAGATGTGGTGGAGTAGTGCAGGAGTTGCCACATGTGCCAGGTTGAGGGGAAACCCCAACCTACAGTGAGATCCGCACCCCTAAGTCCTTTACCGGTGTTAGGAGAACTGTCCAGCAGAGGGCTGGTGAACTGTAAGGGACCCCTCCAAGAACATAGAAACATAGAAAATAGGAGCAGGAGTGGGCCATTCGGCCCATCGAGCCTGCTCCGCCATTCAAAAAAGATCATGGCTGATCGTCTAATTCAGAACCCTGTTCCCGCTTTCTCCCCATATCACTTGATCCCTTTGGCATTAAGAAATATATCTATCTCATAGAGTCATAGAGAGATACACCACTGAAACAGGCCCTTCGGCCCACCGAGTCTGTGCTGACCAACAACCACCCATTTATACTAATCCTACATTAATCCTACATTCCCTACCACATCCCCACCATTCTCCTACCACCTACCTACACTCGGGGCAATTTACAATGGCCAATTTACCTATCTCCTGCTTGAATATATTTAAAGACTTGGCCTCCACTGCCTTCTGCAGTAGAGAATTCTACAGATTCACCACCCTCTGAGTGAAGAAATTTCTCCTCATCTCAGTTCTAAATGACATACCCTGTATCCTGAGACTGTGACCCCTGGGGTTCTGGACTCCCCAGCCATCGGGAACATCCTCCCTGCATCTAACAAAAGGGAACAGGCAGGCACAAGGCTGGCAAAACTTTATAAAGGGAAGGGGAACAAAATGACCAAGAGGGCAGGTTCAAGGAAGTCCAGGAGGAATCCCAAGTAAAAACCCCTACTGTCCGGTCAGGCAACCCCGAAAAATTTGAAAACTTAGACCCCACATCCTCCTATGTAAATGCAGACACTAGAAGCACACCACCAGAGTTGCTAAAAGCATGTACAGGAACCTGCAGAGACAAAGAAAGCCATCTAGGGGCAGAGAAACTGTGAGGGTGATGCCTCACCTAGTTGAGGTGCCACAGGGGAGTGCAGTACAGTCTGCACAAATACCTACAGGCAGGACTGTCCCAGAGGACAAAGAAGACATTTGCAAAGAATCCTCCCCCCACAGTCAGAAAAAAAATGAACCACCCATCCCCTGAAGTCAAAAACCTCTGCAGGACTCAGCAAAGCACTGAAAGAGAGTTCAGGATAGACCCGCCCACTACTGACTCTCCTGGAAAAAAAATTACCTCAGCAGGAACAAAGACCCTAGGCAGCCATGGAAATGAGCAAACGGAAGAGAAACTTCCCCAAAAGAGAACTACATGTTTATTGGGATGCCAAAAAGGTCAATTTTAATAAGTTTTAGGATTTGTGAATGAATGAGAGAAATGTATGTTTTTTTTCTGTATCATATTTTCTCTTGACCCTTTTAATGAAATGCGCTTGTCTCAAATCACATTTCATTCTGCTGGGTGTGGAGGTGTCATACAGATCGGCACCTGCCAAGCATGAGGCATAATAATTTCACCACATGGACATTAAATTTCAAACTGTTGCGGAGGTGAAGAAAGGACTTACTTTAATAACAAATTGCCAGATCTTGGCTGGAAAGACATTTGCATATTAACAGACAGTGATTGGAAGGACAAA